>NC_037672.1:26992444-27131364 GCF_003255815.1 Theropithecus gelada
GATCTCAGCTCACTGCAAGCTCCACCTCCCGGGTTTATGCCATTCTCCTGCCTCAGCCTCCCGAGTAGCTGGTACTACAGGCGCCCGCCACCTCGCCTGGCTAGTTTTTGTATTTTTTTGTAGTAGAGACGGGGTTTCACCCTGTTAGCCAGGATGGTCTCGATCTCCTGACCTCGTGATCCGCCCGTCTCGGCCTCCCAAAGTGCTGGGATTACAGGCTTGAGCCACCGCGCCCGGCCCCAGCTAATTTCTTTGTATTTTTAGTAGAGATGGGGTTTCACCGTGTTAGCCAGGAACGTCTCCATCTCCTGACCTCGTGTTCCACCCGCCTCGGCCTCCCAAAGTCCTGGGATTATAGGTGTGAGCCACCATGCTGGCCTAATTTTGTATTTTTAGTAGAGACAGGGTTTCACCATGTGGGCCAGGCTGGTCTAGAACTCCTGACCTCAGGTAATCCACCCACCTCAGCCTCCCAAAGTGGTGAGATTACAGGTGTGAGCCACTGCGCCCGACAGGCTTCTGTGGTTTTGAGGCTTTCAGATTTGTACTGAGCCAGGCTACTGGCTTCTCTCTGGCTTCCAGATGGCCTGTCATGGAACTTCACTTTGAATGTGTGTGAGCCAGTTCTCCCTGATAAACTCCCTTTTATATATGCATATGTCCCATTAGTTCTGTCCCCCTGGAGAACCTTGGCTAGTACAGATATTGAATTTCAGTTATTTGTAAGCTACCCAGTTTACAGTATTTTATTATAGCAGTTCAAACTGACCAAAAAAACACATTATTAGATTCAAATCTCTAGTTTTCAACAAAGAAATCACAAGGAATACAAACTGGTAAATACAGCCTATTCAAAGGAAAAAACACACTAACAGAAACTGTCCCTGAAAAATAACTAATAGCAGATCTACTATACAAATACTTACAACAACTATCTTAAATTTGCTCACAGAACCAAAGGAAGATGTGGAGAGACTTTCCAAAAACATAGGAACAACAACAACAAAAAAGACTTGTCAACAAAATGGAAATGTCACAGAAAGAGATAGCAAACCTAAACAGAAAATAAAAATAAATTCTGGAGCTGAAAAGTACAGTAACTAAAATGAAAAACTCACCTGAGGGAATTAAAAAGAGGTGGGACACGGAACTAGACTCAGGACCAGACTGAAGACTGGCTGAAACAGAAAAGAGGTAAAAGCACCTTTTTATAAGACATGCCCACTAGCGCCATTTACCATTAACAGTTTACCATTGCCATAGCAACACATGGAAGTTACTCCCCCTTTCAATGGCAACCACCCAGAAGTTACCACCCTTTTCCTAGGAATTCTGAATACCCTATCCTTAATTTGCAGGTAATTAAAGGTGAGTATAAAAGTGACTGCAGAAGTGCCCCTGAGCTGCTGTTCTCTCGGCCTGTGGGGTGGCCCTGCTCTGCAAGAGGAGTCAGGGAGCTTTAACATTGCCACCTCAATGAAGCTGTTTTCTTCTACCACCAGTTCCCTCTTGAATTATTTCCTGAGTGAAGCCAAGAACCTTGCCAGGGAGAGCCCTAATTTGGGGACTCTCCTGCCCTGCATCAAAAGAAAACTTCAATGGGTAGAACAAAAAATCAACAAAGTTGAAAATAGTACAATAAAAATTATGTAGTCTGAGGAAGAGAAAGAGAAAAGGAAAACTATACATCTGATAAAGGTCTAATATCAAAAATATGTAAAGAACTCAAACAACTCAAAAGCAAGGAAACAAGTAACCCATTTGTGAAATAGGGAAAGAACCTAAACGGTGCTTTGGAGAGAGTGGGGAAAAGGAAAGGAGAGAGAGGAAGAGGTGAGAGAAAAAACAGAGCCATTTTAAAATTCAGTTTTAGAATGCTTTTATTATATACTTTCAATTCATTGAAATGTTTTACTTTTCAATTCATTGAATTTTTTTTACTTTTTTCCTTCCAGCCATGTTTCTTCCTGAAAAGTCTTGCCCCTCTCACTACCAGCTTTTGTATGAAAACACACACAGACAAAAAAAAAAAAAAAACCACACACACACAGAAACACACACATACACACACACACACACATACACACAGTGGTCTCCTTGATAAAAATCAAAGCTGGTTGAGCAACTCTGTCTCAGTGCTTGGTTTTGTAACCAGAAATGTAAACAATATTAAGATATCTAAATATTGTTTACATATTCTCAATAATGATAATGGTGAAGCTGAAAGGAAGCTGAAAATTTATTAGATACAATCCATAAATAACACCAAAGTGAGCGAATGGCAGCATCAGCGATATCCTGAATGATGTTGTTTCTGGTAACCCTCCAGCAAAAGTCTTTTTGAGGTTTTATGCTGCTAATCCCATTAAATTGAGCTCCACAGACCAGGGCATAATGTTCTGTTCTTATTGCTGCATTTGTTTGTTTTGCTATTTGATGGCTCTCATTTTTAAGCTTAACCTAAATTAGGAGATGGTGCATAAAAAAGCCAAGCAACTTAAGGTTTGACCTGATGAATATATCCAGGAAAGTGTATGAGATTTGGAAACAGATGCTTAGGCCTCTGGATGAGGAGAACTTACTGCTGTGGAGTATGAGACTGGGGGAGCCAGGACTTTAGCTTTGAATTAATCAAGCTTTGTTCTCTAGATATTTGACTCAGTCTATTCTATAATACTTCTCCAAAATGGCTCCAATCCCCCTCACTTTTTCACAGCTCAAGTTGGAAGGAAATCATAAAGAACAGAGTGTAGAGATATGGGGGATATTCCCAAGCTTAGCTAGTACAACATAGTTCCTCTGGGTCAGTAACACCTGCATTTCCAAGGAGACAGACACTTTGAGGAAATTCTTACCAAATCATAAATACGTATGTTTTTTTCTTCTCAGAAATTCTATCAAGCAAATTTAGTTAACTTGGCCACAGATCATAAAACCTAAATATTGTGAGGTTGTTGAATGTTTAAACATAACATCAATGGACAGTCCTACAGACACTGAAATGTTTTCTGAATTCAGATCCTCAATGCAGAAGGATAGAAGCTAAACATAAGTTGGAAAGGCATCAATTTCTCTTTAACCTGGGCACCAGGGAAAAATGAAAACCTGAGACAGAAAAAATAAATTTATTACAGGGCTTTCAGGAATCTACAGAGTTATGGGAAATTAACCAATTATCGTACAGAGGGATAACACAGCATCTACATGTTTCCTTCTAGGCACACAGGCCATTTCACACATATTATTTCCCTCATGCTCCCCACAGCCTGGTAAAGCAGGAGAGGCAGGTGATTTCATCCCCATGACTCTCATCTAGTCTTAGACTTTGTCCTCCTGTCAATGCCTCAAGAGTTTCACTACTGAGTGATCAGTACATCTATACATTTCGCATAAGCAGAGCTGAAGTGCTGTCTCTCATTCACCAAATTTCGCTTTCACCAAAGCTCAGATCCTCAGAACAATGATTGACTTTGCATTCATTTTTCAACTTCAGCTGCCTTATCTGAATGACACTATTTTAATGACAATAAATGTTGTATGGGCACTGGGAAGTGAGAAATATTACCCTACATTAATACCCATCTGCCTGCTGTCTCCCTAAGATCCTGAAGCGTGTTTCAAAGTGAGCATGGGAGAATTTACACCTCATTGAAACCACAGGGCGAATGGACTGTCAGAGGCAGAATTTAGTTCATTTCTTAGAATTAGAGTATTTCTGGGACTAGCCTGTCCACCAAAATTGCCTAAGGTGTTGGGGTAGAGCATATGCATGAGAGTGGAAGTATCAAGGAAAGACAGAGAGATGGGTTTGTTTTGTTTGTTTTTCATAAAAATGCCACTTAGGTCTTAAGGAATGAACGTGTTAGAAAATAAACTAACTGAACTAATTTTTGCCCTCACAATGTTCTGTTTTCCCCTACATGCCTAAGTCCTATAACTACCCTTTCAGTAGACTCAGAAAATACATATAAAGAAGTTTTGGTAGAAGTAACTGAACAGCTGAAGGATGAAGAAACAAGTCTGAACAATCCACGAAGCAACAACCTCAGATAATAAAAAATGAAAGATGTCTTCTTTCGCCATTTAATAAGCTAAGGTACAAGGAGGAAAGGGACCTGGCCTTAACTGTTGTTGTTGTTCTAGTTTACTGTCTATCTTTGCCACTAGTTCTTAGTTCTCGTGCTGCAGAGAAAATGAAAGACCGAAAATATAAGTTTTCTTGTTTTCCATTTTCATGTTATTTTAAAGACTTAAGAGCTCATCTGATAAGACCTGTGTAGACTACCTCACATGGGGCCTTAAAGTCACAGCTAAGCAAGCCATTTTATTTTGTGTCCATCATTAAAATATTATGCTTAAATTTGTGCATTCAACAAACATTGGAGAAAATGAAGAAATGACATACAGAATAAGGACATATGGCCCCCAATAGGGAGATGGGAAGACTGGATTCAGGCAAGATGGAAAATTTTAAAACAGCACACGTGTACACACAATATGATAACATCTATGGGTGGGAAGCTTTACTTTGAAGGCTCACCTGGGGCTCATTAGGCCCTTTGCAGAAATTCTAGCCTCCCAAATTTATACAAAACTGCCCTTAAACCAGGGTTAGTCAGGACCACTTGGACCCGCAGGAATGACTTGACTCTGTCATTAACTTAGATAGTCCTATCTAGGAAAGAGCATGTTAATCACATTTATAGTGAGTATTCCTTTGAAGGGTAAGAGAGGATTAAAAAGTTTAACTTTCCAAAGGACTTTATTTTCTTTTATTTCCAGTAAAAACAATCATAGCACAGAATTTGCATCCCTCATTCAATTCAACTCAGACCTCTTTTAGCTGCCAAAGAAACATTTATAGGTTCAAATAATTAAAAGGTCATCCCAGTAGCCCTTCAGAGCAGATTTAACTTTTTAGTCATGTTTCCCAGGTTCTTCCATTCACTCCCCATCTGAAAACATAAAATATTAAAGTTAAGATTTAATATAAAGTGGGAGTTCCCCTTCCTCAACAACCTCCGATCTCCAAGTAGGGATAGTGTCTGTACTCAATTTTGCCTCCCCATCATTTGTCACCAAAGTTGAAAAGTCTAGCTCCCAGCCCTTTTGCTGCTCTCCTTTTCTAGATACTGTACTTCTCCTCTCCCATCCCTGAAATTCAGCCCTTGCCTTTTGCCATCCAAATTTCTTATCACTCTGTCCATCCACCATCCATCTTGGCGTGTAGATGGTGCCACAGGTAACTGGCTAATTTTTTTTTTTTTTTCAGCTGATGACTTCTTGAAAGCATCAGGCTGTTTCAGTAGAGTAATCATTCGTCCTGGAGACTCCTGATTTGAAATATTTTGTACACACCACAATTTCTGGTTTGTACAAACTTGTTTTAAAATCAAGGCCGTGGTCAGGTAGTAAAGGAGAAAAGTTTTCTAACTCTTTTTCCTTCCCAAATCAGTGCTAGCCCATATATAAAGAATAAATGACAAAGCTCCTCCCCTTTCTTATCCTGGGTGTGAGTTAAGCAGAAATAACTGAGGAATGAAAGTTGGTGCCATTTGCCAAATCTCCCAGGGCAGTCCTTGCAACCCACACAATAGAAGAACAGGAACTGGGCACTGGGGTGTGTATGTCACAAGAGGATATTACTGTATAAATTATTTGAAGATTATTTACTGTTTGGGATTAGCTACACCTCAGTACCATTCCATTAGAATTTGAGAAGTGGTGAAAAAACACAAAGCTGGCTGTCTAATATCTGTAGCAGATGAAGACAATTAGAAAACATTCATTTTTGTTGTGTTCATACTTCTACTCCCAAAGCTAATCATGTACTTTCTAGATTCTGGTTTGAACACTCAGTTGATACCTACTGGCATGGAAAGAATGATTTTGTTTTTTAAAAACATTTTTTAAATGTTTGCATTTTAGATATGCCTTTCGTATCTCCCATTATATGAGAAGGCTAAGTTCAGCCCATAAGCAATTGTGCTGGGAATTCTCATTAAGGTTAAAAGTCTGACAAACAAATATTAGCCTACACAATCAATTGTTTTAATGTAAAGACTACTAGGTTAATGTCAGGAGAACTCAGTTCTAAGTTATATGGCAACTTTGGATATGGCACCCTTTCTAAGCCTAGGTTTTCTGGGCCTACCACTAACTGTCTTACTCACCTAACAAAGGGGCTAGCAGGCTCAGATGATTGAGTTTCTAAATAGCTTTGAAACTATTAAGCTCTGCACAAAACAGGAGCATTATATTTCCCTTTTAATTCCTAGAGGTCTTCATTCTAATACAAGCGTGACTTATTCATTCAGTGACATAGCATGTGTACTAGGTACTATTACAAAGAGTTTCCAGAAAGTAGAATAACTACCTTTGATTTTTTTAATAGATTTTATAATTGTTAGGGAAGGTAAGGTGAGTGAGAGGAAGTAGTTCAAAATGGAATGTTTTCAGGAAAAAAAAAAAGCAATTAGGAGAGTAAAGGGTCAATACTTGTGCCACAGGAGGAATGTTTGATGGAATTGATGGGAAAAATTTAGTCTAGATATGTCTGGAGGTGGTAATGATGGATATGTTTAGAAATCTGAAGGGCTGTCACATGCAAGAGAGATTAAGATTTTTCATGGCAGAAGGTAGAAAAATGAAAAAAAAAAAAAAAAAAAAAGAAAAAGTCAACCAATGGAGGTATGTCAAAGGGACACAGGAGCCAATTGAAAAAGTTCCTAATGACCAAAACTGGAACAATTTTAAAAACAAATTAAAGCAGTATCTTACTATAGCCCAATGTGTAAAATAAGTATTCATGAGTCCAAAGTAACATAAATAAATGATTAAACAAATAACTGAGAGAGAACAGACACATCTCCAGTGCAAAATAATTCTAAATAACATGTAAATACTCTGTCCTCAAGGTGCTGGCACATTACTCCCCATTCTTAAAAGTGGGACTACCAAAAGTGATTCTCTCCAGACAGTACATTTTGGAAATGAGCAACAAACTACATTCATACCTGGAGAAACTTGACAAACAACAGCTGAGCAAGGTCATCACTATTAACATCAATGATGTTTAGTTGTGTGGATACGATGTGCCCTTGTTAGAATGTGAAGAGAAGGACAATTTACCTCTGTGGTTTTCCTCCCAAAAGCCCACTACCCTTGTTTAATCATGAAAAAAAAAAAATACGAGGCAAATTCCAGTGGATGAATATTCTACAAAATATCTGACCAATAATCCTCAAAATTGTCATTGTCATCAAAAACAAGAAAAGCCTAAAAACTGTCATAGTTGAGAGATGTCTAAGAGATAGGATAACTAGATGTAATGTGGTATCCTATATGGCGGTGGTCCCCAACCTTTGTGGCACCAGGGACCAGTTTTGTTGAAGGCATTTTTTTTCCCCATGACCTAGGGGTAGGGGGATGGTTTCAGGATCAAACTGCTCCACCTCAGATCACCAGGCATTAGATTACCATAAAGAGTGTGCACAACCTTCGTCTTTCATATGTTCAGTTTACGGTAGGGTTCCTACTCCTATGAGAATCTAATGCTGCTGCCGATTGGACAGGAGGTGCTCAGGCAATAATGCTTGCGCTCCTGCTGCTCGCCTCCTGCTGTGCCGCCAGCTCCTAACAGGCCACAGACTGGTGCAAGTCCATGGTCCAGGGGTTAGGGAACCCTGCTATCTTGTGTCTTGAAACAGTGAAAGGACATTAGGAGAAAACTGAGGAATTGTGTATAAAGTGTGGAGTTCAGTTAATTATGATGCATAAATATCAATTCATTAGTTGTAACAAATATATTGCACTAATGGAAAGATATTAATAATAAGGAAAACTGAGTGTGTGGTATGTGAAAACTCCCTATACTGAAATACCACTAATTATGTAAATTTAAAACTGTTCTAAAATAAAAAAGTTTTTAAAGAAACAAGGAAAAATCCCAAAGATTCCATAAAGCTAATAGAACTGATAAACTACTAGAAAGAATAAATTTAGCAATTTGCAATATACAAAACCAATATGCAAAAATAAATTGCTTTTCTATACACTAACAACAAAAAATCAGAGAATAAATTTTAAAAGAAATTATTTACAGAACCATCAAAGAGAAGAAAATACTTAGGAATAAACTTAACCAAGGAGAAAGATGGCAAGGCACGGTGGCTTTTACCTGTAATCCTAGCACTTTGGGAGGCTGAGGCGGGCAGATCACCTGAGGTCAGGAGGTAGAGACCAGCCTAACTAACATGGAGAAACCCGGTCTCTACTTAAAATACAAAATTAGATGGGCGTGGTGGCACATGCCTGTAATTCCAGCTACTCGGGAAGCTGAGGCATGAGAATCGCTTGAACCCAGGAGGCAGAGTTTGCAGTGAGCGGAGATCGCACCATTGAACTCTAGCCTGGACAACAAGAGCGAAACTCTGTCCCCCCCCCCCCCCCCCCCCAAAAAAAAAGGACTTGTACTTGTACAATGAAAAGTACTACATATTGATGAAAAAATTAGAGGAGCCACAAATAAATGCAAAGACAGTCTGTGTCCATAGATTGGAAGACTTAATATTGTTAAAATGTAAATTCCACTCAAAGTTACCTACAGATTCAATACAATCCTTATAAAAAAAGTCCCAGGTAATATCACACTCAGTGGTGAGAAGCTGAAAGATTGTTAACTGAAATCAAGAGTAAAACAAGGATGTTCACTCTCGTCGTTTCTTTTAACGCAATACTGGAAGTCCTACCCAGTACAATTAGGCAAGAAATGTATTCTAATAAAAGAGGAGGAAGTTTAATGGCTTCTGTTTGTTGATGACATGATTTTATATTTAGAAAGCCTAAAAACTTCACCAAAAAACTCTGTAATTTCAAAACATAGTATAAAGCCATTGTAATCAAAACAGCACAACACTGGCATAAAAATAGACACATTGGCCAATAAATTAGGATAAAGTATGCAGAAAAAAACCTATCCACTTATCACCAATTTGATTTTGCCAAAGGTATCATGAAGACAATATGAAGAAAGAATGGTCTCTTTGATAAACGATATCGAAGCTTTTTAGTTTAGTTGTTTCATTTGTCTACTTTTGTTTTTGTTGCTTCCAATTTTAAGGTCTTTGTCCTGAATTCTTTGCCTAGACCAATGTTTAGAAAAGTTTTGCCTATGTTTTCTTCTAGTATTTTAATAGTTTCAGGTTGTATATGGAAGTCTTTAATTCATCTGAGTTAACTTTTGTATATGGTGAGAGATAGGAGTCTACTTTCATTCTTTTGCATATGGCCATTTCAGTTTTCCCAGCACCATTATGTAATGTTCTAAATCCTCCATTGTCATTTCAACAATTCACAGCATCTTCACCAGGAGTATATTTCATCTCAAGAAACCACTTTCTTTACGCAACAGAAGAAGAAGCTCCTCATCCCTAAAAATTTTATCATTAGATTGTAGCAAATCAGTCACACGTGCAGGCTCCATTTCTAGTTCTTTTGATTTTTTAAATTACATCTAGAGTTACTTCCTCCCCTGAAGTCTTCAACCTCTAAATGTCATCTATGAGGTTTGGAATCAACTTCTTTCAAACTTCTGTTAATATTATTTTGACAACCATCCCTGAGTCATGAATGTTCTTAATTGAATCTAGAATGGTGAATTCTTTCCAGACAGTTTTAAATTTATTTTGTCCTGATCCATTACAGGAATTACTCTATCACAGCTATAGCCTTACAAGATACATTTTTTAAATAATATAACACGAAAGTCAAAATTCTTAATCCATGGGCTACAGAATGTATGTTGTGTTAGCAGGCATAAAACAAACATTAATCTCCTGGCACATTTCTACTGGAGTTCTTGGGTGACCAGGTTCATTGTCAAAGGAAAGTAATATTTTGAAAGAAGTATACTTTTTATCTGAGCAGTAGGTCTCAACAATGGGCTTAAAGTATTCAGTAAACCATGCTGTAAACAGATACAATATCATCCAGGCTTTGTTCTTTCATTTATACAGCCCACAGAAGTAGATTTAGTATAATTCTTAAGAGCCCTAGAATTTCTAGAATGGTAAATAAGCACTGGCTTCAATTTAAATATCACAGGATGCATTAGTCCCTGCCAAGAAAAACAGCCTATTTTCTAAAGCTTTGAAGCCAGACAATGACTTCTCCACTCAAGCTATTAAAGTCCTAGATGGCATCTTTTTCCTATATAAGGCACTTTCATCAACACTGAAAATCTGTTGTTTTGTAGGACTTTCATCAATGATCTTAATTAAACCCTTTGGATAACTTACTGAAGCTTCTACTTCAGCACTTTGCATTTTCACTTTGCATTTTCATATTTTGGAAGTGGCTTCTTTTCTTAAATCTCATGAACCAGTTTCTTCTAGTTTCCAACTTTTCTTCTGCGGCTTTCTCACTTCTCTCAGCCTTCACAGAATAGAAGAGAGTTAATGCTTTGCTCTAGATCAGACTTTGGATTAAACGAATGCTCTGACTGGCTTAATCTTCTATAGTGACTACAAAAACTTTCTCCATATCAGCAATAAGGCTGTTTGCTTTCTTATCATTTGTGTGCTTACTGGAACAGCATTTTAAATTTTCTTCAATAACTTTTCCTTAGCATTCATAACTTGGCTAACTCTTAGCTGCAAGAGGACTACCTTTCCGCCCAACTCAGTTTTTGACATGCCTTTCTCACTAAGCTTAATTATTTCTAGCTACACACACACACACACAGAAATCATATATAATATATATAAATATAATCATGGGGTAAAAGTGCAATTTTCCTACATTGATACATTGCATGACAGTGAAGTCTTCAGTGTATCCATCACTGGAGAAATGCACATTGTTCCCAACAACCAACCTCCTATCTTCCACTCTCCTCCCACCCCCAAACCCCTGAGTCTCAATTGTTTCTCATTCCATACATTCCATGTATATGCATTATTAAGCATGCATTTATAAATTAGACATGTCATATTTGACATTTTGAATGAGTCGTTTTACTTAAGATAATGCCCTCCAGTTCCATCCATGTTACTGCAAAAGGCAAGATTTCATTTTTTAAGGTAGAATATATTCCATTGCCTATATATACCATGGCTTTTAAAATCCATTCATTCATAATGACCCTTAAGTTGATTCCAACTACTTGCTATTATGAATAGTGCTGCAATAAACATATGAGTGCAAGTGTATTTTTAATATAACACATATTTTTTTTCTTTTTGGTAGGCACCTAGTAGTGAGATTCCTGAATCAAAATGGTAGTTCTAGATTTAGTTCTTTGTGAAATCTCCATACACTTTTCCATACAGGTTGTATTAATTTACATTCACACCAGCAGTGTATAAGTGTTCCTTTCCTCCACATCCTCTCCTACATCTGTTATTTTTTGCCTTTTTAGTAATAGCCATTCTTATTGGTGTAGGTGGTATATCTCATTGATTTTAAATTCCATTTCTCTGATGATTAGTGATGTTGAATGTTTTTTCATATGCTTCTTGGCCATTTGATTTATATTGAGAGACATGATACTCTTCCTTTCATTTGAACACTTAGAGGGCATTGTAAGGCTATTTATTGGCCTAACTTCAATATTACTGTGTCTCAGAAAATAGGGAGGCTTGAAGAGAATGAGAGAGACAGGGAATAGTTGGTTGACAGTAATAAAAAAGCTTGAAATGTTATAAAAATTACCAAATGTGACACAGTGACAGGAATTAAGCCTATGCTATTGGAAAATGAATAGACTTGCTTGGCTCAGGGTTATCATAAAACTTCAGTTTGTAAAAAATATAAGGAATATCTTTGAGGCAAAATATAGCAATGCACAATAAAATAAGGTATACCTGTATTTGTATACTCATGTTCATAGTAGCATTTTTCACAATAGCCGAAATGTGGAAGTGTTCAATGGGAGATGAAAACATAAACAAAAATGTGATATGTACATACAATTGGATACAATTCAGTCTTAAGAAAAGGAAGAAAATTCTGACATATGCTAAAATATGGATAAAGGTTGATGACACTATGCTAAGTGAAATAAGTCAGTCATATAAAGACAAAGGCTATATGATTTCATTTATATGTGGTTACCTAAAGTAGTCAAAATCAAAAAGACAGAAAACAGAATGGTGGTTTCTAGGGTTTTGGGGGAGGCAGGTAATGGAGGAGTTATCATTTAATGGGTATAGAGTTTGGGCTTTGAAAGATGAAAATAATTATGTTAATGGATGGTTATGATAGTTGTACAATAGGATGAATGTACTTAATGCCATTAAACTATCCACTTAAAAGTGAAATAAGGGCCAGGCATGATGGTTCATTACAGGACTTTGGGAGGTCAAGGCCAACAAATCACTTGAGGTCAGGAGTTTGAGACCAGCCTGGCCAACATGGTGAAACTAAAAATTCAAAAATTAGCCTGGCATGGTGGCGCACACCTGTAATCCCAGCTACTTGGGAGGTTCAAGGAGCATGTCTTGAACCCAGGAGGTGGAGATTGTGGTGAGCTGAGGTCATGCCACTGAAATCCAGCCTGGGCGACAAAGCGAGACTCCATCTCAAAAAAAATAAAAAATAAAAAATAAAAAATAAAATAAAATAAAATAAAAATCAATAAGATAGCACTTTTTATGTACATTTTATGTTATGTTTATTTTACCACAATAAAAGCTGAAAAGGAAGATTAAATACCATGACTATGTTTATTTTATCTCATACATATAAAGAAGTTCAATCTATAAATTTAATTATCACATTAACAGAATAAAATAAAATCTCCAGTTATTTACACAAATGCAAAGTATGTATTTGAAACCTTTTATCATAAATTTGTGATAAAAATGCTCAGTATATTAAAAAATAGGAAAGTGTGTTTCTGTATCTAATATATTTTTTTAAAAGCAATACGTATTGTTCTAAATGTGTAAATGCAGAGCGCTTTTCATTTAAAATAAAAAACACAACACAAGGAAGCACATTTTCACAATTTCAAATAATACATATTTTGGAAGCCCTAGCATGCACAATAATATGATGAAAAGAATTTGATGCAGGGGGATTTAAAATAAAGAAATAAAACTGCCATGTTTGTAAACTATATGACTATTTACTTAGAAAACTATTTAGACACATTATTACATATTATTGTACAGTTTGTCTAGAAAGCAGAACATAAGGATAATATAGAAAGTTCAAATGCATATCTTTATATCAGCAACCACCAGCCAAAAATTATTTAAAATAAAATCTCATTTAAAATATTAGACAATATAAGTAAATAAACATAAATTTAATAAACGGAGTGCTGGACTTTCCAAGAAGTGCAATCAAGGTTTATTAAAACATGTAACACCTAAATTAATTTTTCATCTATAGGGTAATATACCATTTAGAGAATGTTGGTTATTTTGAAATGTACCTACAAATTACAAATACAAATGATGTGTAAACACTAATTTGTTTTAAAAGATCAGTGTTTCTTTGATGTAACAACCTCACAAAGACGCTGAAAAAAAGGGAATTTATAAACTAGTATTTCTCGTAAATACAGGCACTTTCAATTTAAATCAGTAATATATCTCAGGAATTTAAAGCTAGTTAGCATTTCAAGACCAGTTAGAGTACTTAACACATGAACTGTATAAAGGAGTAAACCATATAATCAACTCAACTCAATAATCATCCATTCATGAGAAAATTTATAAGTTAATTACAATTAGGATGGTATTTCTTCAATCAAATAAAAAGCAACTATGACAAATCCTACAAGTAATGTCATTTTTAATTGTAAAATATTGAACATTTTTTCTCTATTTTGAGAAAAATGCAGACGCCACTTTTCATAACTTCCATTCAGCATTGAAGTGGATTTCCTAGCTAGTGAAAGAGGGCAAGAAAAACAAATAAAAAGCATATTAGAAAAGAGTAAGTCTATATTCTCAAACAAGATTCTGTTGAAGGTATAAAAATATTAAATAATCCACCAAAACAAATCTCCTCTAGTTCTAAAAAGTGAATATTGCAACCTCTCAGGACATGGAGTATCCATTTTAGAGTCAATTGTATTTCTACATAGTAGCACCAAAAAAGTATAAAATTAAATAAAAATATCTATTTCCAATAGCATCAAAAAGACTGAAATACACAGGAAGAAATTTAACATCAGTCAAAGCAAGATATCTATTTTGGAAATTATAAAACATTGTTGAGAGTAATTAAAGAAAAAATAAATGAAGAAATATAACTATCTAAAAAGACTGAAATTGTGAATGTTTTTAAAATGATAAATCTCCAAAATTGGTCTATAAAATCAACAAAATCTACATCATAATCTCAGCAGGCTTTTTGTAGTGAATGACAAGATTATTCTATAATTAAAAATGCAAAATACTTAGATTAATCAAAATATCTTAAATAAGTACAAATTAATTTGAAGACTCACGTTATCAGATTTCACAGCTTACAAAGAAGCTACAGGCACTGTGGCAGTGTCATGAATAGACAAACAAATCAATGGAACAGAAATGATGGTGGAGATGTAAACTAATGCTTGTAAGTTTAATTGATTTTTAAATGAAAGTTCCAAAGCAATTCAATGGGAAATACAAAGACTTTTTAACAAATGGTGCTGGAACAAATGGATATCCATGTAGAAAAAAATAATCAACCCCATTTTATATACAACAACACACGCAAGCTTAATTCAAAATAAATCATGAACTAACTGTACAAACTGAAATCATAAAGGTTAAAAGAAAATAAGTGGCTTAAAACTTATCAGAGGGTGAGGAAAATTTTCTTAGGCAGAATAAAACAATTAGCATAAAAGAAAACAATGATAAATTATGTTTTATCAATATTTAAAAAGTTCTGATCATCAAAAGGCACTGTTAAGAAAATTAATAAGTCAACCACAGCTAGAAACATATGTGTTACAGAAGACATATATCCAGAATGTAGTTTTTAAAAATCTTATAACTCAAGAGTTAAAGTACAAAAAGTCCAATAAATAATTGGGCAAATGGCTTGAACAAACACTCTTAAAACAAAAATACACAAATAACTCAAAAGCTTAGGAAAAAGAATATTATCATTAGCCAAGAGGGAAATACAAATTATATCCACAGAACAACTTTATGTGTTCACCTTAATGACCAAGATTTTAAATAAACTATCAATATCAAATATGGGCAAGGGTGTGGAACAATGAGAATTCTCATATATTGCTTTGTTAATGTGAAATATAGCAACTGAAAAGGTTTGGCTGTGTCCTCACCCAAATCGGACCTTGATTCGTAGTTCCCATAATCCCCACATGTGGTGGGAGGGACCCAGTGATATGTAATTAAATCATGGAGGTCACTTCCCCCATGGTATTCTCGTGATAGTAAGCAGGATCTCACGGTTTTATAATGAGCTTCCCCCTTCACTTGGTGTTCATTCTTCGCCTTCCTGCCACCATGTGAAGAAAGATGCATTTGCTTCCTCTTTCGCGGTGATTGTAAGTTTCCTGAGTCCTCACCAGCCCTGTGAAACTGTGAGTCAGTTAAACTTCTTTTCTTTATCGATTATTCAGTCTCAGGCAGCTCCTTTTTTATTTCCATAATCACTTTATTTTTTAAAATTTCATCTTTTAATCATGAAAACACTTTTACATATTAGAGTCAACCTCTTAAGTAGCATTTCTTAAGTTACTGTGGTACAGGTGGTATTTGTTTACATGAGTAAGTTTTTAGGGTAATTTGTTAGATTTTTGGTGTACCCATCATAAAAAGGAGCCCACACAGCCAAAGCAAAACTAAACAAACAAAAAAAAATCTGAAGGTATCACACTACCTGATTTCAAACTCTATTATAAGGTCACAGTGTCACCAAAACAGCATGGTACTGTTCTAAAAATGGCACATAAACCAATGGAATATAATAGAGAACACAGATATAAACCCAAATACTTACAGCCAACTGATCTTTAACAAAGCAAACAAAAACATAAAGTGGGGGAAGGACCCCTTTTCAACTAATGGTGCTGGGATAATTGGCAAGCCACATGTAGGAGAACAAAACTGGATCCTCATCTCTCACCTTATACAAAAATCAACTCAAGATGGATTCAGGACTTAAACTAAGAACTGAAATGATAAAAATTCTAGAAGATAACGTTGGAAAAACCCTTCTAGACATTGGTTTAGGCAAGGATTTCATGACCAAGAACCCAAAAGCAAATGCAATAAAAACAAAGATAAATAACTGCGACCTAATTAAACTAAAGAGCTTTTGCATGGCAAAAGGAACAGTCAACAGAGTAAACAGACAATCCACAGAGTGGGAGAAAATCTTCACAATCTATACGTCTAGCAAAGGATTAATATCCAGAAACCACAATGAACTCAAATAACTCAGTAAGAAAAATACAAACAATTGCATCAAAAAGTGGACTAAGGACATGGATAGACAATTCTCAAAAGAAGATACACAAATGGCCAACAAACATATGAAACGATGTTCAACATCGGGCAGTTCTTTATACCAGCATGAGAATGGACTAATACAGTGAATATTCTATAAAATGCTTGGCAGTTTCCTGTAAAGTTGAACATACAGTTGAATATACAAAAAAGTAAATAAATGAATAAATAAAGCCTTTCTCTACCCTTTGACCTAGCAATTATATTCCTCAGGATTTATCCAAGAAACATTAAAATATGTCTACAAAAGGCAGGCATGGTGGCTAACACCTGTAATCCCAGCACTTTGGGAGGTCAAGGTGGGTGGATCTCGAGGTCAGGAGTTCAAGACTAGTCTGGCCATTATGGTGAAATCCCGTCTCTACTAAAAATAAAAAATTAGTCAGGTGTGGTGGTATGTGCCTGCAGTCCCAGCTACTCAGGAGGCTGAGGCAGAAGAATTGCTTGAACCCGGGAGGCAGAGATTGCAGGAGCCGAGATTGCGCCATTGCACTACAGCCTGGGCGACAGAGTGAGACTCAGTCTCAAAAAAAAAAAAAAAAAAAGTCTACAAAAATAGAATATATTCACACATATTTATAGGAGATTTATTTATATTATCTTAAAGCTGTAAATAATACAAAAGTCAATCAATCAACAGAATAGATACACGCTGTGCATCAAATTCATATAATAAAACATTACTCATCAATAAAAAGAAAAACTGATTTCTTTACTATTTATAAATCTCATAGATATTTTGATGAACAAAATAAGCTGAAGACAAGAAAGTACATATGATAAGATTTCCCTTATATGAAGTTCTAAAGTATTCAAAACTAATTTATGGTGAAAAGTTAATCTAACTGTGGTTGCCTCGGGTTTGCAGGGGTATGGGGAGATATAATTTACTCCTATGGCAAATGAGAGAGTTCTTTGGTTTGAAGGAAATTTTCTATATCTTATTATTGTTAGTCATTGCATGAGTGTATTCACTTGTTAAAACTCATTAAACTCAGTGAATTTCAATATGTGTAAAGAAGTAGACAGGTAGTAAACTCTAGTTAATATATTGAAAATAATGAAATCCATGTTTCTCACTGTTGAGAGAGTTTCAGTATTGGAAAGGGGAAAACTAATATATGCTATGTGATGTTGGATTGAAAATATCAATATTTATTTACATCATATATATTTTGTGTGTGTGTGTGTGTGTGTGTGTGTGTGTGACAGAAAGAGAGAAAGAGAGAGAGAGAGAAGGGAGAAAGAAGAAGAGGAAAGGCCGGAGAGAAAAAAAGAATAAGCACACCCAGCATTCGTATTTAAATACCATTTCCCACTAAAAGAATCCAGGGCTTACTGGAGAAATGATTACTATTTTCAGGGCTAGAAAAGAGCAATATAAGCCTGGAGCATCTAGTTGCATTGTGGAAGAGGAGCTCAAAGAATTAGAGAAATATGTCAAAATGACACAAATCAGTTTGACAGGGCTCCCTCTTGTCATATTCAAAGTAAATATTGAAAGGGTTGGATTGAAATAACTCAATAAAGTAACAAATCATGAACCCATACTCACAGAAGTAAATGAATAAATAAATAAAGCCATTCCCTACGCTAGAGTGCCAAATGATAAGCTCGGCAGAAATGATATATTTGAAATTAACAATGGATGCTAAACTTACAGGGTAGATGTTGATTGGAACAGAAATTATTTCAAAATATCTCAAAAAATCTACTCATTAAATTCAAAGGAAAAATTGTAATAATATCATTCAATAATGTAGGTAATACCACCTGAACCAAAAAACAAGTATAGCATAATCAAAATTGAGACAAAATTGTGTCTAATAAGATACTCAGAGAAAGATAAAACATTATTACTTCTGTTAATCTAATCATGAGGAGGCATCAGATAGACCTAAGTTGGGAGACAGTCTACAAAATAACTAGGCCCGTCCTCTTAAAAAATGTTAAACTCAATACACAGAAAGAAAGACTGAAATATGACAATTAAACACAATATGCGATTGTGGAGTTTATTTCTGGAAAAGGAAAACAAATAGCTATAAAACACATTATTATAAAACTTCATTAAATGTGATATTGTCTGTAGATAGGATAATTTTCTTATTTTTCCTAGTATTTAAAATTTATCTGTGGTTTTGTAAGAAACTGTATAATTTCTGAAGAAATATGGACTAAATTATTTAAGGTTAAAGAATCAGGATACTTTCAACTTAACTATAAGATGTTTCAGTCAAAGAAATAAAATCCTGTATGTATGAAATTAATACACAGATATGTAAATAGTCTAAAATGAAATAAGTGTTGCATTTGGATAAAGGGTATGTAAGACTTCCTGACATGATCCTAGCAACTTTTCTGTAAATTTAAAGCCATTTCAAAATATAAACTATGCTCCCTGTGATGGTTAATATTAATTAAATTAAGTATCAACTTGATTGAAGAATCCAAAGTACCGTTCCAGGGTGTGTCTGTCACGGTGTTGCCAAAGGAGATTGACATTTGAGTTAGTGGGCTGGGAGAGGCAGACCCACCCTCAATCCAGGTGGGCACCATTTAATCAATTGCCAGCCCAGCTAGAATAAAGCAGGCAGAAGAACAGGAAGGGACTTGATTTGCTGATTCTTCTGGCCTTCGTTTTCTCCTGTGCTGGATGCTTCCTGCCCTCGAATATCAGACTCCAAGTTTTTTAGCTTTTGGACTCTTGGACTTATATCAGTGGTTTGCCAGGGGCTGTTGAGCCTTTAAGGGCAGACTGAAGGCTGCACTGTCAGGTTCCCTACTTTTGAGGTTTTGAGATGCTAACTGATCCACCACTGGCTTCCTTGCTCCTCACCTTGCAGACAACCTACCGTGGGACTTCATCTAGTGATGATGTGAGTCAATATTCCTTAATATACTCCTTTTCGTATATACAAGAAGCCTATTATTTCTGATCCTCTAGAGAAACCCAGACTAATATCCACCCCCTCCAAAAAAAAAAAAAAAAAAACACCTGGTATAATCTCAGATCCCCTTCCCCACTCCACAGTCAAGGAGGGTGCTCTCCCATCTCCTACCTTCTGACCCTTCACACAATACTTGAGAATTATTCTCTTGCCTAGGTAAAACAGTATCTGTAGATCCGGAAACATAGACCTGACTTATCACAGGTGGCATAGTGTAAACTGGAAATAAATGAGAGTTTACTTGATGAAGATGGAGACTCCATTATCATTTCATTCATACCAGCCCTCTTCCTCATTTTGCTTTCAAAATGCTGGCATATAGGTGGAAGGGTGAATCTAGTCTCTTCACCAGAATCAAAATTTAAGAATTGGTGATTATAGAGATCTCTGACATAATCCCAAGGTTTTGTTCACATTGGAGCACTGTAAGGCTGGGTAAAACCTTTCTCCAGCCTTTTCCATCTCAATTAGTAACAACTGCATTATTGAAGTTTCACCTGCCCAAACCTCCAGCACCATCCTTGACTCTTTTCTTTCCCCACCACACACACCATCCATGTGAAACTCATCCTATGAGTTTCAGGTTTTTTCAACTTCTGTCCTTTTGGAATGCATTGCTTTTCCTCAGTTATTTCTTTCCCATCCAAAAAAACGGACGTACCTTCATCTATTCTGCATTTTTATTTAGCAATTTTTACCTTATAACTTACAATATGAATTTTTTATTTCTTATGTTTAAGGTATATCCCTCTCATTTAATTTAAGCTACAAAGAGTCAGGAGTGTTTTTACTTAAGTGTGAATTAATGTATCTTGAGTGCATTGAATAATTCTGTTGACACAGTAAACGCTTAGTATTTGTGGAATAAATGTTGCTTTTCTACACAATTCTAATTTAAGTAACACCTATTCCATTTGAATCTAAACTGTTAGATTCACTGAAAAATAAGGTTTTAGTAAGATGTTTATACTTGGACTAACGTTTTGGGCTTTAAACTATTGCTGTTATTTATTGAGCATTTTTGTATTTGTTAATGTTTGTGCCAAAATGTTTACAATTAATCTTTCAAACAACTATATTATCATAACAATTTTACATATGAAACAAATCTAGGCTCTTAGACGTTAAGCAAATTGCCCAAGGACACAAAGTCAAGAAATTAATAACTTTTTAAAACTTTTTATATGAATACAATTTACATACATAAAACTGAAGAATCATAAGTATAAAGCTAGATGAATTGTTGTAAAATAAATATACTCATCGAAGCATAACCTAGGACAAGAAAAACAATTGGATAAAAACCTACTACTGTGATTCCTTGTTTACAATCTCTACTTCTCTCCTCTACAAAGACAACCACTATCTCTTAGCACCATGGATACTTTTCCATACTTCTGAAATTTATGTAAGTGAAATCAGATATTATACATTATTTTGTGCCTTGATGATTTCATTTAACACTATATTTGTAATCACTGAATAATATTCTAACTGTATTGCTATACAACAGGTTGTTTATCCATTCACCTATTGAAGAACATCTCAGATACATTCAGATTTTGGAATTATGAACAAAGCACTATAAATATTTGCATGCAGGTTTTAGTGTGAACCTAAGTTTTTAATAATTGTGTAAATATATAAGACTGTAAATGCTGGATTAAATGGTTTAGCTTATTATAAAGCTGCTATCCCGTGTTCTAAAGTGGCTAAATCATTTTGCATTACGAACAGCAATGAAGGTGAATTCCATTTGTCTGCATCACCTGCAGCAATTGATATTACTTTAAATTTTAGTCATTCTAAATGATACGTAGTGTTATTGCATAGTTGCCTTAATTTGCATTTTCCTATAAACAAATAATATTGAGCATCTTTCATATGCTTATTTGCAAAAATGTATTTTCTTAGAAAGGGTCTCTGTTCAGATTATTTGCCTCTGAATATCGTCCTGGTGACTTCTCCTTTAGAATGCTATTAATTATTGAATCAATTTTAACAGGTACTAGGTTTTTAATAGATTACTTATTACTTAATATTTTGTGTCAGTTTGGTAGTTTGTGTCTTTCAAGAAATAATTACATTTCATCTAATTTATGAGAACGGTGGACATAGGTTTATTCATAATATTCTTTTATTATTATTTTAATGAATATGTATAGGATATGTTTAATGTCTATGGGCCACTCTTTGTTTCAAATATTTTCAATTTATGTATTCTCTCTTTTTGTTCTGGATTAGCTTGACTACAGATTCCTTAATTTTATTGTTCTTTTCAAATAATCAATAAATTGTATTTATTGATTTTCTCTATAGCTTTTCTATTTGCAGTTTCCTTCAGTTCTTCACTGATTTTTATTATTTATTTTTTTCTGCTTGATTTCGGCTATAATTCTTTCCCTGGAACTTATATGATGGAAGCTTAGACTATTATGGTTAGAATTTTTTTTTCTATTCTAACCTATGTATTTAATGTTAGTTTCTCACTAAACACATCTTTCATTGCATCTAGCAAATTTTGGTAAGTTATAGTTCTATTCTGATTTAGTTTGAAATATTTTAATTTCTCTTGATGCTTCTTTTATGAGTAATATTTAGAAGTGTGTTACTTAACCTCCAAGTATTTGGAGATTTTGAGCTATTCTTCTCATTGATTTTTTTGTTGTTGTTTTATTACCCTTTGCTCTGAAAACGGATATTGTGTAATTTTAAAATGTATTTTATATGTTTTATGGCATCAATGTGATGTATCTCAATTACGTATCATGTGATATTGAGAAAAATATGTATTCGGCTGTGGTAAGACAGAATATTTTATAAATGTCAATTAGATCAAGTGGATCAGTAGGTCTGTTCAGATCACTTATATCTTTAGTAATTTTTTGCCTGCTTGATCCATCAGTTATTAAAAGAGTAGTATTTATCTACAACTATAATCATGAATGTGTCTATTTCTCTTGGTAGTTCTATCAGATATTGCCTCACATATTTTGACACTGTTTTTATCGACATACACATTAAGCAGTATTATGCCTTCCTAAAGAACTGGCCTTTTAACATTATGTAATCTCCCTCCTTGTCTCTAATAATAGTCTTTATTCTAGAGTCTACTTTGTCTGAAATTAATATAGCTACTCTAACTTTGTTTTTATTATAAGCACCACATGTTTTTCTCCATTCCACTGTATTTAACCTATCTGAGTCTTCATAAAAGTGGGTATCTGGTACAAAATGTAGAGTTAGGTTTCTATTTAAGTCCACTTCATGGTCCTTGGCTATTAATGTCTCCCATTTTTGGTGTATTTAGACCATTCATATTTGAAGTGATTATTACTGTATTTAAATTAATATATATTATTTTTGTAATTGTTTTCTTTTCTCATTTTTAACATCTTTATTTCTTTAATTACGAAAACGTAATATACTCATATAAATCCAAAACTACAAAGGCATATAGAGTCTTCCTTGACTCCAACCCCTCACCTCACACCCTTGATGTAACAGTTTGATTTGTATACTTTCAAGTGATTTTTCTGTAATGTACCAACAAATAACATCATGGTGGGGCTTATTGTTTGTACAAGTTTACACCAGGAGTCTGCAACTTAACTTTTTACTTAGTAATAAGTCCTGGATTCATACAGAAAGAGCTTTTCTGTTCCTTTTAATACATGCATAATAGTCCTGAGCATGGATATACTATCTCTTTTTTAAAAATCCCTGATTGATTGATTTAGGTTGATTTCAATATTTTTGGCATCACAAAAAATCTGCAATAAATATATTTGAACACATAGTGCGGAGACCAGCTCAGTCAGGGAGACCCTAACCTAGCAGCGCTAGGGGAATTAAAGACACACACACACACACAGAAATACAGAGGCGTGAAGTGGGGAATCAGGGGGTCTCACAGTCTTCAGAGCTGAGAGCCCCGAACAGAGATTTACCCACATATTTATTAACAGCAAACCAGTCGTTAGCATTGTTTCTATAGATATTAAATTAACTAAAAGTATTCCTTATGGGAAACGAAGGGATGGGCTGAATTAATTGCAGCAGGAACACGCCCTTAAGACACAGTTCCCTCATGCTAATTGTGGCTTAAGAATGCCTTTAAGCGGTTTTCCGCCCTGGGCGGGCCAGGTGTTCCTTGTCCTCATTCCTGTAAATCCACAACCTTCCAGCTTGGGCTTTAGGGCCATTGTGGACATATCATAGTGCTGCGGAGATTTTGTTTATGGCCAGTTTTGGGGCCAGTTTATGGCCAGATTTTGGGGGGCTTGCTCCCAACACATAGTGTGCATGGTGACATGAATGTTTCCAAATGAGATGCCTAGAAATGGAAATGCTAGGCATCTCATTGGAGTATGTACATGTTACGCTCTGGTAGATCCTTTGCTCAGTGGTTGCACCAATTTCCCCTCATGCCAGCAATGGCTAGGAATGTTCATTTCTCCACGTCTTTTCCTAAACTCCATGTTATCATCTCTGTGATTTTTGTCAATCTGATAGACTCAAAAAAATTGTTTATGATGGCATCTTGTTGTTTTTGTTTGCATTTTAAAAATTTTTGGTAAGGTTAAGTCTCTCTTTATATGGTCTTTGGCTATTAATTTCTCCCATTTTCCACATCTCTAATTATTAAAAAATTATTCTTGCTGGTGATTGTATATCTTACTTTCCATAAATTCTACTTATTGATCTTAGTTATGTTTCTGAACTCAAATGAAGTAGGTCTGCTCTAAACTCTTAAGTGGCAGTTCAAATATTTGGAGAGTTCTACCAAATGTCCTTCGAGTCTCCCTGTCTTTAGGCTAACATCCTTAACTCTTCTCTCCTATAAGAGCGATTTTGAAATAGTTGGAAATTCTAAGTTCTGCCCTCTGGACTACCCTGGTTATCAATGTCCCCTTTTACAACATTTCTTCAGAACTAATTACAGAACAACAGCATATATTTCTGATAAGTGCTGGGTACAATAGAAACTATCATTTTTGGTTATAATAATGTAAGTTTAAATTTGGGGTCCTGGCCGGGTGCGGTGGCTCAAGCCTGTAATCCCAGCACTTTGGGAGGCCGAGACGGGCGGATCACGAGGTCAGGAGATCGAGACCATCCTGGCTAACAGGGTGAAACCCCGTCTCTACTAAAAAATACAAAAAACTAGCCGGGCGAGGTGGCGGGCGTCTGTAGTCCCAGCTACTCGGGAGGCTAGGCAGGAGAATGGCGTAAACCCAGGAGGCGAAGCTTGCAGTGAGCTGAGATCTGGCCACTACACTCAAGCCTGGGTGACAGAGTGAGACTCCATCTCAAAAAAAAAAAAAAGAATATATACTTGAGTATATAGTCAATTAAACAAAAAAGGTGTATTTTCGCATGGTTGACTTTTAAATCGCATTTCTCCCTTTTCCTATTATGCAGCTGATCTTTTTCAGCTTTGCTACAGGTTTTTGTATTTATTCCACTCAGGCAATCATCTACTGTTTTTGGATCTTTTTTTGGGCCAATAGATTATTTATTTTTTAATTATTTTGTGTAGCATATTAGTGACTCCTGCCATTTTATCTGTTGTAGTTTTAAAAGGCAAATTTTTATTTTAAAAAAATTAAGCAGAACAAGGCCAAAGATGTAATCTTACTTCAAAATCTGCATATATCCAGCCTCTTCCACATCCTTTGGACTTGGTCATGGAAGTAGATCATTCTCATTCTCAGCCCACATTTCTTCATTTAGGTCAGACTTTAGAAATATGGTATGACCTTTTTGGATTGTGATATCTAAACAAGCTTAATTTCTGATTTTACTCTCATACCCCAGTCCAAAACTGCCAAACAAAGAAAATAAACCTCATTGAATATAGCTTTCATTGTAATGAAACTGTGCTAGGTCTCTCGTTATCATGACTTTCTATCTCTTTAAAAGGTTATATAAGTTTAAAAAAAATTTTTTTTTTCAATAGGTTTTGGGGGAACAGGTGGTATTTGGTTAGATGAATAAGTTTTTTAGTGGTAATTTCTGAGATTTTGGTGCACCCATCACTAGAGCAGTGTACCTGTACCCAATGTGTAGCCTTTTAACATTCTATGCAGGAAAATTTACGAGTGATAATTTTTTTTCAATTGCTCTTTGAGAAAGCTTTAATTTCTTCCTTACATTTGAAGAATAATTTTGCTGGAGGTAGAATTCTAGTTTGGTGAATTTTTTCCCAATACTCTAAACATTTTACTCCAGTTTCTTCTTCTTCACCTAGTTTCTGATAAGATGGCCAACATATCCTTATTCCTCTATAGGTAAGATGCTTCCAATACCCCAGCCTTTTCTATGATTTTATCTTTGTCTTTAGTTTTCTGAAATTTGAATATGATATCATTAGGGTGTTTTTTGTTAGTTTGGTTTGGATTTTTTATGATTTATTTTATGAATATTCTCTGAATTTTCTAGATCTGTGGTTTTGGATCTATCATTAGATTTGGAACATTCTGAGCCATTATTACTTGAATTATTACTTTTGCTCCATTCTTTCTTTGTATCTTCTTCAGTATTTCAAATGTGTATGCAAAAGATTTGAAATTGTCCCA
The DNA here is from genome assembly GCF_003255815.1 of Theropithecus gelada. NCBI lineage: Eukaryota > Metazoa > Chordata > Mammalia > Primates > Cercopithecidae > Theropithecus > Theropithecus gelada. Next base: position 27,018,464 of record NC_037672.1, read on the forward strand.
TTGTTTTTGAGTTTTTTTTTATCTTTGAATTTAAAACCTTCTATTGAACTATCCTCAAGCTAATTTTTCACTCAACCATATGGCCTACTAATGAGCCCATCAAAGTCAATATTTGTTTCTATTTTAGTGGTTTTGATTTGGAGCATTTAAAAAATTTTCTTAGAGTTTCTGTGTTTCTCTTTAGTGTCCATCTGTTTTTTCATGCTGTCTACTTTTACCATTAAATCCCTTAACATACTAAGAACAGTTGTTTTAAATTCCCTGTCTGATAATTATAGCAGTTTTCTCATATCTTAATCTCGTTTTGAAGATTGCCTTTTCAGATTGTTTTTTCTTACCTTTTTTGTCATGTCATTCTATTTTTGGTAAAAGTCAGATATGTTGTATAGAGTAATTGGAATGAGGTAAATACACCTTTACTGTGAGGATTTCTGTTAATTTGATTGTGAGTTGAAATGTTTAATGTTTGCTGTAGCCATGGGCACTAGAGGCTTTGAATTACTTTAGTGTGCTTGCTTTTGTTTCTCCTTTTGACTTTGGGCTTCCCTAAGTACTTTGCCTTAGAGTTGTACTGTGTTGTAAAGCTCAGATGAAGCCCACAGATAGTATCCAAGGGCTCCGTTGGTGCTATTCTTGCACCCAGTCCCACACCAAGGATGGAAGTTCTACCCAAGTCATGGCAGGCTCAGAGTACTTGGCTGGGTTGAGTTTAAAATCAGAAAAAGTCAAAGCTGTCTTCTATACTGAGTCAGTTCCTGGGTGGGATCACAAGACCAATTGAGACAGTTTCTTGATATGGGTTACAGGTCCATGAGATATATATAATATATATATTTATATAAATTTACATATATAATTATATATTCATGTATAACATATTGTATAAATATATATTTAATTAATATATAATATATAAATACATGATATATTATTTAATTTTTATATATTATATATTATTTTTATATTTATATACTATATAAATATGTATTATATAATATATAATAAATATTATATAAATATATATTTTTATATATGTGCGTGTGTGTGTGTACATATCTCCAATGCTGTCGCTTTGTTCTCCCTGCCCCCTACTGCCATATCTGATACCACCATGCTAAACCTATTTTCATGATGATCACACTCCTTATTACTTTACTTTTTTTCTTCCTTAAATGATACAAGCAGGGTCTAAGGGGTTGGTACAGAAGAGAGCGTTTTTCTCAGCTAAAGCAAGGCTCCTGCACAATGTTATCCTCTGCAGAGTAGGTCTTTGTTTTGGAGAATAAAAGTTTTGGATATAATTCACAATTATTCCATTTTTCTCCTGCCAAGGCCAAGAAAGCATCAGATTTCTCTTTTATTATTGCCTACCTTTCATTCTGCAGAAAATATCTGAGCCAGTAGTATGTGTCCTCAGCAAACCAGTAGTCTCTCATATTCTTGCTTGGCATATCTGGTATGGAGCATCTGCCTTCTGAGTTAGCTGGGTAAGAGCAATTGAGACCCAAGCATTCTGAGTCTTCTGTGACTCAGGTAGAGTTTTTCATCCTATGTGTAGCACTGGGTGGAAGAAGAAAGCCTCTGAACTGTTAGCTGTACTCATGAGGCACTTAGCCAGTAAAATTCAGAGTTTAAGGAGATTAAGAATACTGGTGGCCTTCCCCAACTTCCCTTCACCCTTAGTAAGAGAAGTTAATTGTAATCACTCAGTTGGTTCTTCTTGACTGCTGCACAGATAAAGTTAATTCACTGAGATAGCAGTATTGCAGTAGAGAAAAAATTTAATGATTGCAGAGCTAGCCAAAGGGAAGATAGCAGTTTATTACTCAAAGCAGCCTCCCTGAAAGCTTGGAGGCTAGTTTTCAAGGATAGTGTGGCAGGCAGGGGGTTTGGGAATGGAGAATGTTGATTAGTTGGTTTGAGTGTGAAATCATAGAAGGTCAAAGCTGTTTTTCAGTGCTGAGTCAGTTCCTGGGTGGCATCACAAGACCAGTTGAGACAGTTTCTTGGTATGGTTTACTGGTCCAGGTGGTGCCAGTTGGTCTATCAGAATGCAAGGTCTGAAAAATAGCTCAAATACTAATCAGGATTTTTAATATTGATGTTATCTATAGGAGCAATTGGCGAGGTTATGTATCTTGTAATCCTTGACTACATGACTCCTGAGCCATCATTTTAATTTTTTAGCTAATTGCTAGTTTTACAAAGGTAGCTTCAGTCTACAAGAAAGGAAGGGGTTAGTTTGGAGAAGGAGCTGTTATCATGTTTGTTTTAACGTTATACTACAAACAAACTTTCGCCCATAGTTAGCTTGGCGTATATCCAGGAATGAACAAGGGCAGCTTAGAAGTTAGAAGTAAGGTGGAATCATTTAAATCAGATTTATTTTGCTATCAGAATTATTTATGTCAGATTTTCCTCACTGTCATAATTTTTGCAAAGGCTATTTATAATCATTGATTGGTAGCTGAGAAGAAAGGGAGCCCAGTTTTCTTTACCATACACTCTTGGAGTGGAATGTAATTCAAGTTGAACTGGAAACAGGAAAGAGTGGAAGTGGATTGTTGCTCAAATGCTAAAGACTTCTAGTGTTCTTGACATGCTTTAGTATATTTTCTTGAAGAAATTATTCTGGATTTGCTCTATGCTTTTAGCACATATCCCAGGGTTAAAAAATGATATTTTAAATATTTTTGACTAATTTGGCTTATGTGGCTGTGGACTGGTTCCATGGAGCTCCTGCCATTCTGAAAGTGTAACTCCTAAATTTATTTTTATACTATTCATATTGGATATAGTAAGTATACTTTATTACAGTGAGGAAGTCTGGTGATAGCATGGTATAGAAATATGAGCACTGGCCTTGAAGCCACACACTGTTGGGTTTGACACGCAGCTCTGTCATTTACCATCTGAGCAGCCTAAGGCAAATTACTTTAGTCTCTCTGAACATCAATTTCCATAACTGACACAGGACAATTATAATGTTCTTTTAAGGTTGTTGTAAAATATTGACAAGACAAAGTATACATGCAAAGTGCCTTGCTCAGAAATGTCATTAGTGTTCAATTAATATTATTATTAGTGGATTAATAATTTAATAATTTTGTAGTATCAGAATCTTTTCTACTTTACATAAAGATAATTATAGTTTTATATGGCTTTATCCTCCTCTTTTTAGGTGTGTGTATACATATATGTCGTGTGTGTGTATATATATACATACTATACATATATATGTATACATATATTGATATATGGAAAAAACCAACTTTTATTTGAAGAATCTGAGCACTTTAAACTTCTTGGATCCAGAGAAACATTAAAACGAGACAGCAGTCACATGCTATATCCCCTCTTTTTAGCTATATATTGATCTATTGAAACTGCTTGTTACTGCCACAACTAGCAATGAACTAAGATAATAATGCTGCAAGATGGGACTCTGTAATTTGAATATTTAAGCACTTCAAGTGATTTTGATGCAGGTGCTATAAGAAACATTTTGAAACATCTAGAAACATTAGGGTTCTAATGATGGTGACTGAAATCCAGGAAAGGCTTCTGAGAAGGACTGGGAGGTAATTCAAACAAATTTTGAATACGGAACAGGTACTATCTGGTTATGATGCTTCAGTATTTCCCTACCCAAAACATTTTTAGAGTTTAAAAACCCTTCCAAATGTTTCCAGTGCTTCTACGTACTTTGCACTTTGAGTTCTTAATAGAAGATACTTAATTTGCTTATATACAGTGGAAAAGTGGTGGATGGAAAGGAATGTAAAATGCTTCTGCATTCAGTGTTAACATCCCATAAACAAAGGTAAAATGAAGCAAACTAAAGTTTGGGGTTGGAAAGCTTTAAAAATTCAAATATACTTTGTAAAGGGTGCAGATGAATAATTTAAGTTTATTAAAGTGGTTCTGCTTTAAAAATGTGTCATTTTGAAGAACATTTTTAATCAATAGTTTATTAAAACAATATTCTACTTGATACACTGTATTTCTGGAATACTAAATTTTAATATGACAAAAATTAATCGTATTATAATACCAATTATAATAAAATACTCCTCACGAGACATTGTGTTACTTTACTATGTCCTATTCCACAAGATAATTTCCTGTATCTTTTGATATAAGAGCCAGATTCCATTTGAGGATGTGAGAATGTCTGTACCATTTTCCAATACTAACAGGAGAATAACTACAGTACATCCTGCCATTTGGAAAAAGAAGAGAGGTAACCTAGTCTACAGAAAATCAAATATGGGCCAGGTGCGGTGACTCACGCCTATAATCCCAGCACTTTGGGAGGCCGAGGTGGGCAGATCACGAGGTCAGGAGATCGAGACCATCCTGGCTAACACGGTGAACCCCCCATCTCTACTAAAAATACAAAATATTAGCCGGGCATGGTGGCACGCGCCTGTAGTCCCAGCTACTCAGGAGTCTGAAGCAGGAGAATGGCGTGAACCCTGGAGGTGGAGCTTGCAATGAGCCGAGATCGTGCCACTGCACTCCAGCCTGGGCAACAGAACAAGACTCTGCCAAAAAAAAAAAAAAAAAAAAATCAAATATAATGGGGAGATGTTGCAAATATCCCATTCCACAGGGAAGGGAAATGCTGGATTAAGCCCTGATTCTGCTTCTGAGAGAAATAACTATTCCATTGAACTCTCTAACCTCTTGCTCCATCTTCTGGAAGATTTCTCTGTATCTTTTAACCTACTCAGAGAATATCTAATTAAGTCAACATTTGGGCACCCAACAGTTATTTTTAGTCTCGAACAGTGGGCCAGGTTAAATCTTCAACCATGACTAACTTGGATTTGACAATGCTTGGAGTTTTGATTTCTTTGGTAGTACAAATCTCAAACGAACTTAGTTGGCTTCTAGGTATTTGATTCCTGTCAGCTCCATGTGCAAATATCCACATCTGCAGTTCTTTTCCAGACATTCTTCTTATATTTCATCTATTTCTCTGTTTGCCTGCCCCCAGGCTTCTGCTCTCTCTCAACTAAATCATGGGCAACTTGGCCACATAAGTAGGAGAACAACCACACTTTCATTCTGCTTTCTCTGAGCTGTTTTGTCTAACTGAAAGAATCTATCGAATGCCAACTTAGTTTATTAAAGGATCTTACCAATGGTTGTGCAATCTATACTTTTTTTTAGTAATCTTTGAGGGGTGACTAGTTTGAATTTGTTTTTTTAAATGTCAAAGATCTGTCTTATTACAGTTTTTTAGTGTTTGAAATAGAGAGGCAGTTGCCTTTCCAATCCAAAATATCCCTGAGTCTCTGAATTACGCTTCTTTTCTTGCCTGCTTCAAAGTAACCAATTCTTTTCTGAGCTCAGCTTCTTGTAACACCCAGTCACAATGAACATTAAATGCTTCCAGCATGCTTTTTTGCAACCTGTTCCCTTAAGCTACTAGTTAATTGAGGTGACAATTTTACCAAATATTTCACCAATATAGGACTTGCATCAACATCCTTCCAGGCTCTGATAACAGTTTTCTTTTTGTCCATTTCTTGTTTCCTAAGCCAATATCACATGGCTATACTAAGCCATAACCAATGACAGTGACTGAAAAACAATAATGTTAATTTCTTGATCATGTTATATATGCATAGTGAATACACTAGAGACTGTGCTCTGTGTCCTTATTCCACATTTGAAATGGCAAGAGCAGCCACTAACTGGACGACTACTAATGGTGGTAGCAGAAGAAAACAAATCTAGGGTCTTGTTCCAGCAATTAAATGTCTGGTCTTGAAGTGACACTTTCTACTTCCTCACAATGTATTGGCTAAAACAAATTCCATGGTCTCACCTACTCAGAGAAAGGCAATGGATCCACGTGTTTATAAGGTGGAGAATGGAGATAAAGTAATTGGTGAACAATCTACTACAATTATAAAGTAAGATTTTCTTAGGACTTTTAAGATGGCTTAACTATAAACATGTATCAACATATAAGACAGGATTCTGTATAGAACATAGAAGATCCTTTGCATTCTGTTTTAGGTCATTCTTGCACTGCAATACAGAAATACCTGAGACTGGGGAATTTAGAGGAAAAGAGATTTAATTGGCTTACAGTTCTGCAGGGTGTACAAGAAGCATAGTGGCATCTGGTTTTGCGGAGGCCTCAGAAAGCTCTTATTCAAGGTGGAAGGTGAAATGGAAGTTTGCCTTTGCCACATAGCCAAAGCAGGAAAAAGAGAAAGAGAGAGTGGGTGAGGGGAAGAGGGGAAGATGCTACACACTTTTCAATAATTGGGTCTCACGATAACTCACTATCACAAAGACAGCACCAAGCCATTAGGCATCTGCCCCCATGATCCAAATACCTCCCACCAGGCCTCACTTCCAGCATTGGGGATTGCAATTCAACATGATATTTAGGCGGGGACAACTATCCAAGCTCTATCAATTCCAAATATAAATTTGTTAAATGCTGGAAACTAAAAGCTAATATAATTTTTGAAAGGTCTGATGGAGTAAAGAACAGAGGAGTTTCCAGCAAAAGTCACAGTCTACATGATGAAGTCAGGTAATTTTTAAAATAATTTACCTGTGACCTGCTGCTTCAAATCTAAAGAATCACTGGCAATCTCTTCTACTTTACTCAAATGCCAGTAAGAAGCACCTAGTTCTCAAGAATCTCCCCTGAAAGCTACTTCAAATACCGCATTTATGTATTGTATGTTTGTAAATATCTACTCAGAGCAATACCTCTCTCTTCTTATGCTTTTGACATCTTCTGTGAAGTCCGTTCCCAGGCAGCCTTTAACCTACAACAGAAGCTAGATGAAGGAGATTCTGGGAAAGAACAGCTTCTAATTACTCCTTTGTGAGGCAGAAAGTTATCTTAGAAGGGATTAATGTTATGCTTTGTTGACAACAGGCAATTCAGCATGTATGTAAAACTATGTGATCATATGACTAGATAGAGAAAAAACATTTGATGAATACCAACATTCACTCATAATATAAAAAAGAAAAGCATCTTAGCCAATAAACAATAAAGAAACATCACAGGCAAATTCTATTTATCAGAAAGCCATCACAAACATCATTCTTAATGGTTAAAAAGTAGAAGCTCTCACATTAAAATAAGAAACAAGAGAGGGATATCTACTATCATAACAATTCAACATTTTACCCAATAGCCTTAACATTCGTCCCTTCATGAATGAATGCTCTAGCCTAAATATCCGTCTCTCCCAGGGCTCGTTAGTTAGCCTAGTTAACGTTTTCACTTTGATGATTGACGACCATCCAACATTGAACTTGCAAAATAGAACTTCTGATTTGCCTGTAACCATTTTTCTCCCATTGCTCTGGTTCTCTATTGCTGTATAAGAAGCAGTGCCAATAATTGTAAGCACACTCATTGATTGACTGATTATTTCATGGTTTTGTGACTCAGATGACTAGTCTCAACTGAGTGTTTTTGCTCAGGAACTCCCATGTGGTTGCGGTCATGGTGTCTGGGGTAAGAGATATTTGAAATATCACCATAGGTATACTTTTAAAAACCGTGGCCATCTTTATGTTTACATTATTCATTTCATCTCATGCTTGTAAGTTAGTTGCTCTGATTACAATTATAATTGGCAATTTAATACACATTTGTAATATTATTTAATTATTAATAAATGAGTAACAAGTTTATGATTTGTTACGTTTGTATTTCTTTATAAAGTAATATCAAATATTTCATTTCTCTTTGCACTATTATAATATGATCAGTAATTTGTCATTGGTGTCAAGATAATAACTTTTTTCTTAACATATTCAGAAAGTGATATCAGATAGACATATCTGTGAGATATATATATGTATGTTTTAATATAAATTTAGTGAACTATATGAAGTGAGCAAAAGCAAGTAAGGTATCATTCATAATCACAGGACATGTTAAGGTAAAATATTAAATTTTCGTGCATTTCCTTCCAGGAAAAAATATGCATGTGTGTCTCTGTGATGAGATACATAATTTTACAAATTACAATGTTTGACAGTTTGTATTATGTTCTGATTTTAATAAATTTTATATTTTATTATGTGATAATTTGTTCTAAGGAATGCATAAAATTATATTGTATTACTGAAGTTATTTTATTTTGGTGTAATTTACTCAACTATTTCTTTAATAATGGACATTGTTCCTGATCCCAGGGTTTTGCTACCATTAATAATGCTACAACTCATGTTGTCATGCATAATTCATTGTGAGCATTTCTGATTATTTCCTTAGGATATATTTCTAAAAATGGAATAATTGGGTCAAAGTGTATGGGTATTTGAATGATCAGATAAACGTTGCCAAGTTGCCCTCCAGAAAGTTTCCATACATTTGTATTCCCACAAGTAGTATATCAGACTATCCATTTGCATTTCTTTAATTATAAGTCATGTTGAGTATTTTAACACATTCATGAATGGTTTTAGTTTTTGAGTTTTCTGTATGGGTGAAGTTGGACCAGCTGATAATTTACTCATTGTCTATTTTTCTTATTTATTTAATTAAGATTTTAATTTTCTGAGTGATATTTATAGCAAATTGTTTTCCAGTTGCCATTTGGCTGTTAATATTGTTAATATTTCAAAGTTGTAATACTTTAATAAACATCTTTTCAAATTTTCACATTTTTTCTGTTTTACTTTTATCTTTCTGTGGCTTATAATTATTTCCCTATCATGATATTATATATTTAGTTACATTTTTTGTTCATTTTTACGTTGTTAATTTTTGTTTTATCAAATTAACATGTATTTCATTTTATATTAACTTTCTCTGTAACTTACTATTGTTGATATTATCATTATTATTTTTTTTGAAATGGAGTCTTACTCTATCACCCAGGCTGGAGAGCAGTGGCACAATCTTGGCACACTGCAGCCTCTGCCTCCTGGGTTCAATGACCCTTCTTTGAAACATTGATATGATTTATCATGACATTAAGGGTTTTTCTATGGATCATTATCAGAGACACATTTATAATTGTGTCTGTGCCAGTTAGGGGTGAATATGGAAGGAAATATCAAATATAAAGTTTAAAAAGTTAAAAATATAACTTCTATTATTAATTCACCAAATATGTTTTAAGTATCAGCTTCTACTTTTATCTTGCAAACTACTTGCTGGAAGCTAGGTCATATTTGAAACATTTTAAAACTTAACTTAGGAGATTACTGATTCTTCTTGACAGACAAAGTTGATTTGGACAAAAAGTAAACATTATAAAAACCTCCGATATAGATCTGATTTTGAATTACTTAAGTGTACAATACTATAATTGTAGTCCATTGCTAGTATTTCCCATAATATTCTAATATCTAGATGACATCATATTGCATTTCTTCCTTCTCCTCAACCAGATATTGACTAACAGCTTTCTTCAGACCTTTTCTTTACATACAGTCATATAGAAAATTATTTAGACATGACTGGTGCCTAGCAATGACTTTACTCATAACATAAAATGATAATGATTATTTAGCAACTGACAGATTAGGAAGAGAGACATAAACTTAATGAACTATAATTATTTTATATTAAAATTTGAAAGTATTTTTAAAGAATTGCCTTTTAAAAAGGTATTTTTGAAAAGCCTTTTCATACTTTTAATCCATCATCTTCATTGTTTTACCATGGTCTATGACTTACCTAGTATTAGCAATTGATCTGCACCTACTGTTTTTTTCATCACAACCACCTGCATACTTATATATTTATAGTAAGACTATGATAATCTGGACATCCCAATGAGACTAAAGCTAAGCAGAACTTATCTAAACTACATTTTGCCCCACTTCTTTTTGTTTTTCTGATACTCTGGTCTTACCACTGAATACTAACCCTGTTCGAATTTTTAGTTTCTGGTTTCTCTCTGATTCACATATGCATCTGTCTACAAAGTTTGTTGCCTGTTCATTTTTCTGCTTTCTAAATCTCTGGCATCTGATTCTTAATTTTGAAAACGAATAGATGTTTATGTGGTATGACTCTAAATTTCAACTTGTATCCCCTCATGTCAGAATGCTAGAAATATATTCTTGTTAATGTCTCTGTGAAAAGAAATACCAATAAATCTGTAATATATTCTGGGCCTAACACCTATCTGAGGCTTAATTCATTAGATAGTTTATCAGTTGTTCACTGAAAGAAGAAACTTGCGATAATTACTTATAGAAGGTTAAATTTTGGTAAATAAATGAAGAAATGAAGCAGAGGATGGGACCTCACAGCTCTTTACTGGGCATACCTGGCCTGTTATCTTCTATAGGTTAAGGAACTATAAGGAGGGAAAGAAGGGTAGCCCTCCATGCATTTAAACACATAAACATCCATCTAATGAAGAAGTTGAGTGAATGATCTAGAGATAATTTCTGTTTAACAGCCAATTACTTTATGAGGATATGGCAGAGTCACTGATAAATTTCTCTCACATCACAGACAGAATATTTTCATATCCTACTTCTGTGAAGACTGACCTTAGAGGTATTTAAATCAAGTAAAAGTGGCACTGGAACCTAGAGTTTTAGACTATTTTTTCATGTGTGTGCATCTTTATAATCTATTCAAAATTAAAATGAATTTTACTTGAAAAAATATAAAACAGAAGGTGAAATGGTTTATGCAATATAAATAAATCCAAAGGGAAGAATGATCTCCTTCTTACATTTGTAAAGCAATCCATGTTGTCCATGTCTAAATTTGCCTAGGCGTCCGGTATGTCAAAAACTTTTGGATAAAGTTTGACCATTTTCCCACATACAATAGTATTCTGTGTCAAACCACCATACCAGAAAGCTGGCATAGAGTAGGGCCCCTTTTGCAATAGGAGAGCCTCAAACTGCCACCAAGGCTTCTCTTCATCAAGGTGTATGATTTGGCAGATAGCTCACTAATTGGGCTTTATAGAGATTACTGTCTTCAGTGCTGCCAACTGATTGTGCTGTTTCATTCTCAAATCTAATGGGAATGTCACAGCATTTGATATTACCTGCCAACTCTCAGATACTTCCAAGGACTCTGAAATAGACATCTATCTAAAGCAATCTGGACACAAACATCTAATATTTTATGAAAGCAGTACTCAAAAGTTTATCATTGTTTATTTTTTAATAACTAGCAGAGATAAAAATAAGCCACTTGTCTCCTAGGCACATTATGGGAATAGATTAACTGTAGAAAAGCACATTGATCTCAGAAGAAGTTAATTTAATTTGAGTTTATGAAATTATTTTGATATCTAGGTACCACCATCTTTTGCAATTTTTCGAGTTTACAAACTTTTAATAAAAAGTGCATGCTTCTTTGAATTATGTATCTACTCTCATTTTATAGGATCTGAAAGGTCTATGAAACTGTTTAAAAATTCCATTCCACCTTTGAAAATGACACGGAAATAGAAATTTTTTATGATAACTATGTTCAAATCCATTTTTCTATGTTAAACATGGTGTTGAGTCGATAGCTTTATCTATGGCAATAGTGTCATTGCAGGAGAATATTCATTATCAGCTCCATTGGTCTCATTCCCTCCTAAATAATCATTAGGTAAAAGAAGAACAACTGAGATATTTATTTCACCTTCTTTTAATGACACATATTACTGATTTTAACATGCATCACTCATTAAGGCAGATGCTAATAATATCATGAGAAATAAAGACTGAATATACTGCAAATAAGCCCAATGTTAGAGCCAAAAATAAACCTTGAAACAGGTTTGCTCACCCTCTCATTTTAAAAGCAAAACAAAAAAAAAAAGGCTGCCATAGTAGTTCTCTATGTTAGGAAAGAAGGTCAATAATCCTTCTGAAATGTTATTTCACACAGAGGGGGTGGCGAGTGAAAATGTTGTGTTTTCATTGTAAGAGAAATACAACAGCATCTGGAAGACTCGGGAAACAAGTACAGGCAGTTCCTGACTTACACACCCACTGTAAAATAGAGACACATCTGGCCTTAATGGTAGTTTGACTTTTTTTTAACTTTACAGTTTAATTTATGATATTTTCTTTCCATTTATTTATTTATTTATTTATTTATTTGAGACAGAGTCTCACTCTGTTGCCCAGGCTGGAGTGCAGTGGCACGATCTTGGCTCACTGCAATCTTCATCTTCCAGGTTCAAGCAATTCTCCTGCCTCAGCCTCCTGAGTAGTTGGGATTACAGTCATGTGCCACCATGCCTGGCAAATATTTTTATTTTTAGTAGAGATGAGGTTTCACCATGTTGGCCAGGCTAGTCTTGAATTCCTGTCCTCAAGTCAACCTCTGAAAGTGCTAGGATTACAGGTGTGAGCCACTGTACCCAAACTAATTTATGATATTTTTGATGTATGATGAGTTTACTAGGACACAAACCCATTGTAAGCTGAGAAGCACCTGTATTTGCCTTAAAATAATCTAATGTAAGATAAACAAAATAGCGTCTGAGTAATTAGGCCAAATACTCATCAAACCCCTTTTTGTCTTCCCAGAAAAATGCAGTCATGTAAAAGAGAATTTTTGCTCAATTTTGCAGGGTTCACAGACCCCCATTTATAATCCTCCGAATTCTTGAGCCCTAACTTATTATTAGTCTTCCATTACATTATTTATTGCAGGCTGCACAATAATTTAAACAAAAATTTTGATGGTATTCTACTATGGCATGCTGTCATGAAAGGTATGTTTTCAGTATTACAGACTGGTTAAACTGAGAAAGAAAGTGTTGAAAGAAAGTTAAGCATCTTGAGTAAGGGATAACACTTGACATAAAAACATAACAATATTCTCAACAAGAATATAAACAAACTGACCAGTGGAGCACAACAGGTAGCCCAGAAACCATCCAAAGACACAAAAACTTGATTTAAGGCATGTAGTAGCCTTCCAACTCCATTTCCGCCCCCAACCCCCTGCTGAATAACTATTGTTTAGAAGTTTCTTCATTGAATAGTTGTTCTTTCCTACTGATATGCCATCCTACTTGTCCTATATCAGATGTCTATATATGTGTGCATCTATTTCTGGACTCTCTTTCTGTTCCATTGATCAGTTTGTCTTTCTACCAATACTATGCTATGTTACTTACTCTAACTTCAAGAGGCAACTTGTACTTGCTATTACATCTCTCTTTTTTTTAATTTTATCTTTTCCCAACCTAACTTAGCTGTGTACTTTTTCTTACAAAATTTATATCAGTTTGTTAAATGACATTACAATTGTTTTTGATATTCATCAGAGATGTTTTGTTGCTCCATTGTAGTGTTCTATGAACAACTGGGAAAACTGACATTATTTAATATTAAGACTTTTAAAGAGAGGATGTCTCCCTTTTCTTAGGTGCTCTTGAATCCCTTTGTTACAGTTTCATTACTGATTATAAAAACACTCGGCATATCATTTGATAAATTTCTTCCCAAATAAAGCATAGTAGTATTGCTATTGTAAATTATGTCATATAATCTGTGATTCAAATGTTTTTTCAAAATATGTGATGTTCAGAAATAAATCTGACTTTTAAAATGTTATATTCAAGGAACTTTCTAAAATCCTCAGTTATAATACATTTATAGTAAATTATCTATATGTTTCTGAGTCCATGTGAAAAATCATTAATGACAAATAATGAAGGTTTCAGTTACCTCTTTTCATTTCCTATGCATGCATTGCACTCTATTTTCCTATTAGCTCTGTAAAATTGCCAGTGCAAAATTGAATAGAAGATAGAGTATTTTAGTATTAATTATTCACCATTTTTAATGGGAATGTTGATAACATTTAACCACTTGTTTATTAATATTTTCAGTTGTATAGTTACTATTTCTCAAATTAAAAAGTTTCCTTTTATTCATTCAATAAAAAGTTAATTTGTCTTCTATGTATGAGGAACTATTCTTGGTGCCTGAGATATATCAATAAACAGAATAGGTTAAAATCCCTTTCTTCATGAAATTGACATTGTAGAGTTCCTTGTTCAAGAATAGTCTTTGTTTCTTTGTTTTGTTTTTCTTAATTATTATTTTATATGAAATTGTATCAAAACCATTTTGTGTATAAGAGGAATCATATTTTTCTTTTTTAATCTCTTAATGGAATTGACACTTTAAAGTATAATATTCAAACCTTTTTGAATATATAAGAGAATCCTATCTTAATAACTATTGATATTTTTAAAAATACATTCCAGACTTCAATTTACTAATATAGTAAGATTAAGAAAATGATACAAACAGTTCTATACAGCTAGCTGGCAGAGAATTACAGAAGAATTTTCCTGCATCATTTAAATATAGACCCAAACTCATTGGTACTATATGACGGTAGTTTTATAATGAGGTTTAAATATGTGATATATACATATATAATTTTATCATTTAGAAATGACAAACTCCTCGACTTCCAAGACAACAGCAGAGATTTCAGAAATATCGTAGTTCTTTAAGACTTGTATCATTGGCCCAATCAAGAGCTATTGGGCTGGTAAATGACTAAATACACAAGGATCTAATCTCTGCACTGCTGCTCTTTAAAATAGGATTTCATGCCTCTACTTCAGAAGACCATTCCCTCTCTGCATTTTCCTCCCGCTCCTTACTCCTTAACAGATACACTTTTAATTTATTCATGAAGATAGGAACTGACTGTAGGATGGCTGTAACTCACCAATTGGTTTGTTTTCTAATTTGTGTTATTGAAGCTTTACCAAATTTAATCAGGAGATTTGCTTCTTTTTCTGCCTTTCTTTTTTCTTTTTCTTTTTCTTTTTTTTTTTTTTTTTTGAGAGGGAGTCTCGCTCTGTCACCCAGGCTGGAGTGCAGTGGCGCGATCTCGGCTCACTGCAAGCTCTGCCTCCCGGGTTCACGCCATTCTCCTGTCTCAGCCTCCCGAGTAGCTGGGACTACAGGCGCCCGCCACCATGCCCGGCTAATTTTTTGTATTTTTAGTAGAGACCGAGTTTCACGGTGTAAGCCAGGATGGTCTCGATCTCCTGATCCTCGTGATCCTCCTGCCTCGGTCTCCCAGAGTGCCGGGATTACAGGCGTGAGACACTTTGCCCTGCGGGAGGTTAGCTTCTATATTCATGTTTCAAGTAAGCCTGTAATTACCATTTATCACACTTTCTTTTTAAATATTGGTAATAGAGTTTACTTTATTCCCACAGAATGAGGTGTACTGTTTATTTATTTTCTCTGAGAAATCTAGTATAAGATCACATTGATATGTGTCTTGAAAATTTGAATTCAATATCCTCTAAAACTTAAAATTGTTGTTTTCTTTGTAAAAATATATTAAAATATGGTTTCAGTTTATTTAATAAGTATAACAGTATTATTCAGTACTTTCATTTCTCTTGGAGTCAGATTTAACAAATTAGATAATCTTATAAATATTTTTATTTCAATCTAATTTATCAAATGTATTGCCATAAATTGTTAATAGTATTCTCTTATCATTCTTATAATGTCTCCTAAACTATAGTTTTGATTTTCTTTTTATTTATAAGTCTACTGACATGTGGATTCTTTTCTCTTTTTCTTGGTTATGTTTACAGAGGTTGGTCTATTGTTTTTCATCTTGCCAAAAAATTAACTTCTGTCTTTATTAATTTCTTATGTGCTTTCTACATTTTATATTTCATGGATCAATAGTTTTATTTTTATTTGTGTTTTATAATGTTATTTATTTATTTTATTTATTTCATGCTACCACCAACCTCTATTCTATTCCCTTAGAAACTTGAAGTTATCTATGATTCTTCTTAATGGACCCTCCATATGCATATTTTAACCCCATAAGTGTACTTCGAATCTATATACTACTGTCCCTCATCCTAAAAGGAACACCATAAATGTGGCTTCTATGCATTGAGTTAACTTTTTTTCATTCATTTTATTAACTTTTCTTCAAGCTTTTAAGCTGCTCCTAACAAATAAACCTTTTCTTCATAGCATTTATACTAGTCGTGATTTCTTATTCTTTTGTGAATTATTTGATCAATTCTCTCTCACTAGACTTAAATCTTTAGGGACCCTGGGACCCCGTCTGTCATATCACCAATATGATTGCATATCTGGATAATCAATAGTTATATTTTAAATACATGAACACATTAAAGCATGAGAAAATAAACATGGCTACCACATGAAATTGTAGGAACTGAGATTTTGACCCTGCAAAGTACATTTTAATTCAGATTAGTAGAAAATTGCTGTGTTTAGGAAGTAGTTTCTTAGCCAGTTGACAAAAATATCATACAGAAGATTCAAGAACCAGACAAGGATTAAACAGGTGTCTTTTATGATCATTCCAATTTGAAGGTGTTAGGATTAGCATCAAGTAAAAAAAAAAAAATTCTAAAGGGAAAGGAAATAGAAATGTTTACAGATGAGAATTTTTGTTCATTATTTTCAGGGCACTTGATATGGTGAATCCTTTGTCAGCTAATTAATGAAGTAATTGTCCCCAGTTTATATGTGTTGAGTGAAAATGTGAAATCCCTAGTGCAAGTTATTAATTTAAAATGCTGTTTTATTTTCTTAACTTGTTCAAGTGTCGTGATCATTAGGTCGATGACAAGTGATAAGCTATTTACAAGGCCTATATGGTTTTGCTGTACCTTCTTCTCCAAAAAAGAAAACATTAGAAGTGTCAGAACTGACACAACCAGAGAACTGGATACAACTTACTTGAAAAATGAGCAGGCAGTATTTTTATTTGGTTATATTGGTGCTATTGGTACTATTGGATTTATCCTCAGGGTGCAGGGTTAAAAAATGAAGTAAAAAAAAAAAAAAAGAGTCACCATAGAGTTTATATTGAAGAGTGGAATTGATGGATAATATTTAGAGAATCTCAAGGTGGTTGTTTTGATTTCAGGTTTTATGTCACAGCCTTTGGGAAGAGTCTTTAAAACTCTCATAGGCAACATGCTGTGAGTGAAGTACACACCTATGCTTTAAAATACTATGAATGAAATATTTCTCTAAGAAAAATCAATCAACACTTTTATTAATGCAGATCAGGCTATTTCCATACTAGGGTTTGCAAAAATTGTTACTTAAGGAACTTTTTGTTGTTGTTGTTGTTTATTGTCACTGCTTCAAAAGCATTTGAAATAACATAGTTTGGCTCTTCAGAGATGCGTGAGAGCACTCTCCATGCCAAATGTCTGGTCCTTGAACTAGGGAACAAACAGACCAACACAGCAACACAATTCATGAAAAGAAATGAATAATGTATTTTACTACATTATATTATTATATTATTGAGTCAGGGTCTTCCCTTTTCACCCAGGCTGGAGTACAGTGGTGGAATGATGGCTCACTGCAGCCTCAAACTCCTGGGCTTGAGCAATCCTCTCACCTCAGCTTCCTGCGTAGCTGGGGCTATAGATGCACACCACCAGGCTTGACTGAAGAGTGTACTCTGTTTTATCTTATTTTATTTTTTATTCTTTTAGGTTCAAGGGTACATGTGCAGATTTGTTAAATGGTAAACTGCATACCACTGAGGCTTGATGTATGAATGATTTCATCACCTAAGGAGTGAGCAGAGTACCTGATAGGTAGCCTTCCATTCCATTCTCATCTCCCTTCTTCCCCCTCAAGCAATCCTCAATGTCTGTTGTTCCCGTATTTGTGTCCATGTGTATTTAATGATTAGCTCCCATGTATAAGTGAGAACATGTGATATTTAGTTTTCTTTTCCTGTGTTAGTTCACTTGGGCTAATGGCCTCTAGCCACATCCATGTTGCTGCAAAGGACATGATTTGATTCATTTGTATGGCTGCCTAGTATTCTGCAGTGCCATATGTACCACGTTTTCTTTATCCATTCCACTCTTAATAGGCATCTTGGTTGATTCCATGGCTTTACTCTTGTAAATAGCACTGCAATGAACATATGAGTGCATGTGTCTTTTTGGTAGAACAATTTATTCTCCTTTGGATGTATACCCAATAGTGAGAAAGAGCTTCTGCACAACAAAGGAAGCTACTGACAGAGTAAACGACAACCTTCAGAATAGGCGAACATATTCACGAGCTATTCACCTGACAAAGATCTAATGCTCAGCATCTATAAGGAACTTAAACAAATCGGCAAGCAAAAAACAAATAAAGCCATTAAAACACGGCAAAGAACATGAACAGACACTTCTTAAAAGAAGATATACAGGCAGATGACAAATATATAAAAATATTAATCACTAATCGTCAGAGAAATGCAAATCAAAACCACAATGAGATACCATCTCACACCGGTCAGAATGCCTACCATTAGAAAGTCAGAAAACAACAGATGCTGGCGAGATTGCAGGGAAAAGGAAACACCACTTATACGCTGCTGATGGGAATGTAAATTAGTTCAGCCACCGTGGAAAGCAGTGTGGAGATTTTCAAAGAACTTAAAACATATCTACCATTCACCCCAACAGTGTATTTTGTATAATCAGATGACAGGCCGATTGTAAGCTAGTTGGTTCACTGAATAACCAATGACACTTTTTTTGAAGCTGAAGAGAATTTGACTTAATTTTGTGAAGACAATTCAAGTTTTGTTTTTCATGTGGACATTACCCTTTCAACAGGAGACACTGTCTGTGGAATTTGAGCCCTAAGTCATAGATGAATCATGGAATCTCTATAATTTTATTTAGTGAGCTATTGACTTTCTGGTAGTCCATACCACAGATGATAATTCCAGGAAACTAATTCCATTGGCCACTGCCCTTATTGAAAATATGATCTAGAGAAAAGGAGACAGATAAATACTTGCAATAACATTCATTTTGCAGGAAAAGAGAAGGACACTCAACAAAAAGCAAACAAATGCTGTGAAGGCAGAAGAGGAGTCTATTTTGTCAGATAGCTCTTTAAGGGACTGGTTCAATGAGAATGTGAGATTAAAAAATCAATATATCTTAGATATTATTTTATGTTTCAGCCTAAATATAAGTGTTGGGTTTTTGTTTACTTAATGAATCTACATCACTAGGTAAATTAGTTGTAAATATTAAAATATATTTTTCAAATTGTTTAATATTTGAATATTTTACCACAATGTAAGTTCAATGAGAAAACAGAGGGGAAATACTATATTTTATATCCCCAGTGTCTCATATACATTTTTGGCAAATAAAGATTAAATAAATGAATGAAGGCTAAGTACCCAATATTTAACAGAAACATTATTGATCAAAATGCTCCAATCAACAAAAGCATATAATTATGTGGTAATTGCAATTTTTGGTTCATTCATTTGCAAGTCACTCATATGTTATTTTGTGCATAATTTGTTACCAGTAAATAAATCTATAAATAATAGGAATATTTAGCTGTCTTCTCATAAAGAAAGAAAAAGTGCTTATGCATGCAGTCTATTATAGTTACTTCAAAAAGTGACCTTCTCTGGCTTGATGGCTAGAAAAAACAAATTTTATTATTATAAATCAAATGATAATAGCTTACATTTTCAGGGTAATCACATCTGGATATGTCTGTCATCTTAATTTAATGCTCAAACAACTATAATAAATTGGTAATATCATGATTGCCATGTGACAGATGAGAAAACTGAGATATAGATGGCTTAATGAAATTATCAGTAGTCAACTAGCTATTTAGTGACTAAACTAGGATTTTCTCACAGAGTGATGGATTCCAAAATGTCTGTACTTTGCATTATTGTATTAGATAGCCTTCTAATTAAAGTAATAATGATGATTATACGATAACATATTTATTATTTACCTTTTGTATGGTACCCTGCAAATAGCTAAATATTTTTCATATACTCTATTATAATTAAAACACAAAACTCTTAGGATTGTGTTACTCTTTATTATCCCCACTTTACTAATGAAGTTACTAAAGTATAGTGTGTTTACATTTACAAGAATCTTGTAAGTTTCAAAAACCAGAAATTAAATCTGGTTTAGTTCATGCCAATATCACTTTTATTTAATAAAATATGAGTGAAAATATTCTCAAAACTACAGAAAATACTCAATTTTATTTTCAAATCGAGTACTGAATGAAATATGTCTACCTTGGTAAATGCCCTGCTTGATATAAACAGCAGAAACTTTGCTTTTTAAAAATGAAATGCATACAGTATTGCAAGGATGGGTATTACATATTTTGGTTCCTGCCATTTGTTATAACTCTACACAAACACACTTGTGCACACACACACACACACAGACTGGGGAGTGTATGTCTAGGTCAGAAACATATATATGAAGCACACAATTTAGTTTTCTACTCACTCCTAAAAATTACAATTCATGTATTTATATTAGACAGGAAGAATAAGAAATATATTTGTATTTTAATTTAGGTTTTGATGGAGTAAGGACAGCTTAATGAATGTGAAAGATTTTTAAAATGATGGGACAGAACATAAAACCAAAGAGCTTATCTTAAAATATCTTAAAAGTTTTCTCATTTTAACACTTCGAATGCCTTAATCAACTTACAACACCTTATATTTTGTTATAAGTCAATCTGTTCTATTTTCAGAAGGCTTTAATTGTTACAAATGTCTTCCCCATGATGCATTTAAATCTTGATTCCTATAGCTTCCAGGCTTTGATGTTATTCTTCCCTCTGGGATGATATAGATTAAGGTCATTCCCTCTTCTATAACTATCATCCTGAAACTAATATATTCCTCTTGAATTAGACACTCCCAGTCATATCATTATATCAGCCCTCACCTTTACTTCTCCTTATTGTCCGGGGTTTCTATGACTTTACTCTGTTGATCCCAGAATTTTAATTCCACACTGTGGTCACACTCTTGATTACTCATAAACCATAGCAGGTGAATAATACCTCAAGTATGGCAAAACCAACTGGCAAGTGATATCAAAGAGGGTGGGGCAGAGAACAGATCCCTGAATTGTGCTATTAAACTACAATCCGCAGAGCAACACTGTAGAATGTATAAAAAAGTCCACAATTCCTTGCAGTTCCTTCATTAAGGGGGGCCTCTTTTCCTCCTCCTTAAATTGAGGATGGCATTGGGACAGCAACAATGCATGTTTTCCAAATCTGGTCCTCAATAGCCATATGAATTTCCATTCTTGCTCTTGGGATTCCTGTCTAGATCTCAGCTGAGCTGAAAAGGACTAAGCTAAGATGGCAGGTGTGGAAATGCAGATTAAGACAAGAAGCCAAAAAGAGAGTAACAGCTAAGCCTTTAATCACTTTTTGCAATAGCATAAGCAATAAGCTAAATCTGACAAGATGCCAACTCTCCCAGGTACCTGAAGGAATGGCATAAAAAAGGAGGATCGGGGTCTCTGCAGACTACACTTCTAATGCATGAGTAAGCGAAGCCTGGCCAAGATCAACAGAACATTCCAGCTAAGACCAAGCCAAACTGTCAACCCATAGAATAATAGATTGAACAACTGTTTGCAGTTTTAGTCTACTCAATTTATGTTAAGTTTGCTTTGTTACACACATGCAGACAAAGTTAACTGACAGGTATTTATCAAAACCCTTGAAATATGAACTATTAACATAGTCGAAACCACCCAATCATACTGTTTACTGGACCTTATTTTCTTGGTTTTATATTCCCAAAGCTATTTTAAAATCAGTGCTGCATGCCTGTCATATGCTTTTTCCTTAGATTTCTATTATTACTTACTTCAGCATTGCTTAAGACACCTTCTCCTCCTCCTCCTCCTCCTCCTTCTCCTTCCTCTTCTTTTTTTTTTTTTTTGTGGAGCGGGGACCGAGTCTCACTCTGTCACCCAGGCTGGAGTGCAGTGGCGTGATCTCAGCTCACTGTAACCTCCGCCTCCCGGGTTCAAGCGATTCTTCTGCCTCAGCCTCCCAAGTAGCTGGGACTACAGGTGCGTATCACCACACCCAGCTCATTTTTGTATTTTTAGTAGAGCAGGGGTTTCACCATATTGGCTAGGCTGGTCTCGAACTTCTGACCTTGTGATCTGCCTGCCTCGGCCTCCCAAAGTGCTGTGATTACAGGTGTGAGCCACCGCGCCCAGCCAAGACACCTTAATTCTGCTGTTTGTGTCTCATATTTAATTTCTGCAACTTTTCCCATCTTTCAAATGTTTTGACCTCCATATCCCAGAGAAGGAGAAAAAGCTAAACAGTCAAATGTTATACAATATGCATTTCCAAAGTCATAGCATATTGGCCCAAATTTTCATAAACACATAATATTTTATACTCTTACATATCAAAGATGAAAAAACAGCAAAAAATTGATTTACAGCTCTTTGGAAAAATGACATTCGCTTTCTTAGAATGAGGAAACTGAGGTCCAGAAAGAAAGGAGACAGGATAAATCTTTGAAACTAGTAAGTGACAAAACTGTGATTTAAACCTTGCTTTTCTGAGCATGAGCTATCAACACTCTCAGAACTTCAGATTCTGATAGGAGGATATGTTCTAAGATAAGTTGTTGTGTCTCCCTATACGGTGGGATGTGGAAAGGCATGATAGAAATGACATGGAATTCAGTGGAAATGAAAGCTCACACATTATTGATCATCCATTGTTCTGAATGTACCTACTAGTTGTAAAAATTTGGGGCAGTCTGTGGAGAATAATGTGTGCAGATTGTTTGGACTGAATTGTTGTTTCAATACTGATTTTCAGTGTAACTACAGACCAATTATTTGCCTTCCCACATTTTAGATATTTAAATTTGTAAATTGAAGGTGATTTTACTTTTAGTCTCAAAGTTATTGTGATGATATATATAGAGATAATGCTGCAAGGCAGTGCGAAATGTTTACTATCATCCTTCCTGCTCCTTCTACTTGCACTGTCCTGAATAGGCTCTAAGTTTCTTGAGGACAGGGATGCCTTTTTGTTAGTTTTAAGTCCCCGGGACTCCTGTCAGATATTATGTGCTCAATAAATATTTGTGAAAAAAAATTTTAAAGATGCATGGTAGGAAAATGCATAGAAAAATAAGTGAAGGAAAAAAGGATGGGAAGGGAGGGAAGGAACTATAGATAAAAGGGAAGGAGAGGGATGGAGAGAGGAAGAAAGTCAGGAAAAGGGGAATTGTGAAAAGTATCAACGTGTTGATTAAGGTCCTTAGAGTCAGAGTACACAAACCATTGATGAAGTAATTGGAGATAAAGAATTCCATATGTTAGTAGATGCTCATAATTACTGTTACATAAGCATTTGGACTTAGTAAGAAAGAGTAGATACCATCCTCTTAGCTTTGGTTTAGAAGCAGGACATGAAGCTGTGTATATTGCAGTGACTTACAAGGAAAGACTATTACAAGGTCAGGGAGAGTTAAATCGTTCACTTCTACAAATATGCTTATCTGCCTGCCCACCCAGTTTACATTCCATGGCCAATCATTATAATCACTTTTGCCTGCACAACAACTACACCTCTCAGTTTTGACAGGAATGATTTATTTCATTAATTTTCATGCAATCACATCTCAGTTTGAAGATTCTCTCTATTATTTCTGTTTCAGAATGTATGTTATTTATTATTTTTTGCTTTATTAATTTATCTTTTAAAAATTTTTATGTTTCTTTGCATGGGTATATACATACATATTTATAGAGTACATAAGATGTGTAATACAGGCATGCAATGCATATGCATAATAATGTCATGACAAATGGGGTATCCATCCCCTCAATTATTTAGCCTTTGTGTTACTAACAATTCAGTTAAACACTTAATTATTTTATAGTGTGCAATTAAGTTAGTATTGACTATAGTTATCCTCTTGTGTTATCAAATACTAGGTCTTATTTGTTCTTTCTATTTTTTTGTACCCATTCACTGTCCTCAACACCCTGCTGCTCCCACCCTACTATCATTCCCAGCCCCTGATAACAATCCTTCTACTCTGTATGTACATAAGTTCAGTTGTTTTGATTTGTAGACCCCACACATAGGGGAGAATATGTGACATCTGCCTTTCTGTGCCTGCGTTATTTCACTTAACATAATAATCTCAAGTGCCATCTATCTTTTTGCAAATGACAGTATCTCATTCTGTTTTCTGAATGAATAGTACTCCATTGTGTATAGATACCACATTTTCTTTATCCATTCATCTGTTGATTGACACTAAGGTTGCTTCTAAATCTCGGCTATTGTGGACAGAGCTACAACAAACATGGGAGTGTAGGTATCCCTCTCTTTTGTGTATATATCAAGCAATGGAATTACTGGATCATATGGTTGCATGATTTTTAGTTTTTTGAGTAATATTTTCTCCCACTCTGTGGGTTATCTCTTCACTTTGTTGATTTTTATTTTTGTTGTTCACAAGCTTTTTAACTTGATGTGATCCCATTTGTCCATTTTTGCTTTGGTGACCTGTGCTTATGGGGTATGATGCAGGAAATATTTTGCAAAGACCAGTGTCCTGGAGATTTTCCTCAGTGTCTTCTTGTAGTAGTTTTATAGTCAGAGGTCTTACACTGAAGTCGTTAATCTATTTTGATTTGATTTTTGTGTATGGTGAGAGACAGAGGTCTAGTTTTATTCTTCTGCTTGTGGATATCCAGTTTTCCCAGCAACAGATATTAAAGAGACTATCTTTTCCCCAATGTATGTCTTTGGGACCTTTGTGGAAAATCACTTCACTGCAGCTGTGTGGACTTGTTTCTGGGTTCTGTCTTCTGTCTCATTGGTCTATGTGTCTGCTTTTATCCTGGTACCATGCTTTTTTGATTATTGTAGCTCTGTAGCATAATTTGAAGTCAGGTAATGTGATTCCTCCAGTTTTGTACCTTTTGTGTAGGATAGCGTTGACTTTTCTGGGTCTTTTTTGGTTCCATAATAATTTTAGAATTGTTTTTTTCTATTTTTTTGAAGAATATCATTAGTATTTTTATAGGGATTGCATCAAATCTGTAGATTGCTTTGGGCTGTATGGACATTTTAACAATATTGATTATTTCAATGCATGATCTGGAATATCTTTACAATTTTTGGCTTTTCAATTTTTTTCATCAGCATTTAATAGTTTTCATAATAGAGATCTTTCACTTCTTCAGTTAATTCCTAGGTATTCAATTTTATTTGTTGTTATTGTAAATAAAATTACTTTTTTATTTCTGTTGATCTCCTGTATCACATTGAAAAGTTGTATACGTTGAACCATTCTCGCATCCCATGGATGAATCCCACTTGGTTATGATGCACTATCTTTTTAATGTATTGTTGAATTTGGTTTGCTGGTATTTTGTTGAGGATTTTTGTCCCGATATTCATCAGAGATATTGGCCTGTAGTTATTTTTTAATATGTTTGGTCTGGTTTTGGTACCAGGATAGTACTGGCCTCATAGAATGAATTTGAAGGTATTCCTTCCTCCTCTATCTTTTGGAATAGTTTGAGTAGAATCAATATTAGTTGCTTTTTAATTGTTTGGTAGAATTCAGCAGTGAAGGCACTGGGACTTGGGCTTTTCTTTAAAAGGAGACATTTTATTATGGCTTCACTCTCATTGCTTGTTAATGGTCTGTTCAGGTTTTGGCTGTCTTCCTGGTTCAATTTTGTAGGTTGTATATCTCAGGAATTTGCCCATTTCTTCTAGATTTTACAATTTATTGGCATATAGTTGCTCATAGTAACCACTAATGGTCATTTGAATTTCTGCAATATTAGTTGTAATGTATCCCTTTTCATCTCTGATTTTATTTGGATCTTTTGTCCTTTTTTCTTAGTCTGGCTTAAGGTTTATCAATTTTGTTTAACTTTTAAAAAAGCACAATTTTTTGTTTTGTTGATCTTTTGTATTGTTTTCTTCATTTCAAATGTATTTAGGTTGTTTATTAGAAATTTTTCTTTTTTTATGTAGGTACTTAAAAAATTTTTCCTCTTCATACTATTTTTGGTATATCCTATATGTTTTGGTATGTTGTGTTTCCATTATCTTTTGTTTCAATTTTTCCAAAATTTTCTTCTTAGTTTCTTCATTGACCCACTGGTTATTCAGAAGCATATTGTTTGATTTTTCTCTTTTTATATTTTGATAGTTTCCAAAATTCCTCTTGTTACTAATTTCTAGTCCTATTTCATAGTGCTCAGAAAAGATGCTTGATATTATTTCAATTTTGACTGTTTTAAGACGTATTTAGTGACTTAACATATAATTTATATTTCAGAATCATCCTTGTGCTGAGGTTAAGAATGTGTATTCTGCAGCTCTTGGATGAAATTTTTGTAAATATCTATTAGATCCATTTGGTCTATACTGCAGATTAAGTCCAATATTTCTATGTTGATTTCCTGCCTGCAAGATCTTCCAATGCTGAAAGTGGGGTGTTGAAATCTCCAGCTTTTATTGTTTTTGGGCCCAAATCTCTCTTTAGCTCTAATGATATTTGCTTTATATATCTCGGAGCTCCGCTCTTGGGTACATATATATTTAAAATTGCTATATCCTCTTGATTAATTGACCCTTTTATCATTACATACTAACCTTTTTGTTTCTTCTTATAGTTTTTGTCTGGATATCTACTTGTCTTATATAAGGATAGCTGCCCCTGCTTCTGCTCCTTATTGGTTTCCATTGGCATGGAATATTTTTTTCCATCCTCTTATTTTCAGTCTATTTGTTTCTTTATAGGTGATTTGTGTTTCTTATAGGGAATAAATCAATGGATCTTTATAATTTTTATCCATTCAGCCCCTCTATGTCTTTTGATAGAAAGGTTTAGTCCATTTATTTCCAAGTTATAGTTGAGAAGCAAGAACTTACTCCTTCCATTTTGTTATTCACTTTCTGGTTGTTTTGTGGTGTTCTCTTCTTTCTATCTATCCTTCCTGTCTTCTTCAGTGAAGGTGATTTTCTTTGGTCATATGATTTACTTTCTTTATTTTTATTTCTTTGTGTAACTATTGTATATTTTGGTTTGTGATTGCCTTGAGGTTTGCAAATACTATCTTATAACCCATTATTTTAAGCTGATAACACAATTTGCATAAAAAAACAAGCAAAAAGAAAACTAATAAAAATTCTACACCTTAACTTTATCCCCTCACTTTTTAACTTTTGATTGTTTCTATTTCTGTCTTATTGTACTATGTTGTTATTATTTTTTAATGGTTCATTGTTTATTGTTTCTACTTTGGATAAGAGTAGTTTATGCACCACAGTTACAATGTTATGGTATTCTGTGTTTGTGTGTGTGTGTCTGTGTACTTACTATAACCAGTAAGCTTTATACCTTTAGGCAATTATTTATTACTCACTAACTTTCTGTTCTTTCTGATTGAAGTACTACCTTTAGCATTTCTTAAAGGACACGTCTAGCGTTGATGAGAAACATCAGCTTTTGTTTGACTTGGAAAGTCTTCGTTTCTCCTTCATGGTTGAAGGATAGTTTCATCAGATACACTATTCTAGGGTAAAAATTTTGTTCCTTCAGCACTTTAAATATGTTATGCCACTCTCTTCTGACCTGTCAGGTTTCCACTAAAAAGTCTGCTGCCACACATATTTGAGTTTCATTGTAAGTTATTTATTTTTTTTCTCTTGCTGCTTTTAGAATCCTTTCTTTATCCTTGATCTTTGACTGTTCGATAATTAAATGCCTTGCTGTGGTCTTCTCTGGGTTAAATCTGCTTTGTGTTCTATGACTTTCTTAGTCTTGAATTTGGTATCTTTCTATAAGTTAGGGAAATTCACTGTTATTTTTTTTAATAAACTTTCTGGCCCTATCTTGTTCTCTACCTCCTTTTTAAGTCCAATAACTCTTAGATTTCCCCTTTTGAGGCCATTTTCTATATCCTGTAGACATGCTTCATTGTTTATCATTCTTTTTTTCTTTTGCCTTTTCTGAGTGTGTATTTCAAATAACTTGTCTTCAAGCTCATTAATTCTTTCTTCTGCTTGATCAGTTCTGCTATTAAAAGACCCTTATGTGTTCTTCTGCACGCCAATTGCAATTCTAAGCTCCAGAATTTCTGCTTAATTCTTTTTAATTATTTTAATCTCTGTGTTAAATTTATGTGATAGAATCACGAACTCTTTCTCTGTGTTATCTTAAATTTATCTGAGTTTCCTCAACACAGCTACTTTGAATTCTCTTTCTGAAAGGTCACATATCTCTATTTCTCCAGGGTTAGTCTCTGGTGGCTTATTTAGTTCGTTTGGAGAGGTCATATTTTGCTGGATGCTGTTGATGCCAGTAGATGTTCTTTGGTGTCTGCGCATTCAATGGTTAGATATTATAGTCTTCACTGTCTGGGCTTTTTGTATCTATCATTCTCGGAAAGGCTTCCCAGATATTCAAAAGGACTTGGATATTGTGTTCTAAGCTGTATCTGTTTTGAGGGCACCCCAAGCCCCGTAACACTGTGGTTCTTGCAAACTCGTACAGGTACCTTCTTGATGGTCCTGGACAAGATCTGGGAGGATTCTCTGGATTTCCAGAGATTATTGTTATCTTCCCTTACTTTCTCTCAAATGAAAAAAAAAAAAAAAAAAAGTCTTGCTCTCTCTGTTCTGAGCACTGGAGCTGGGGTTGTAGTGACATAAGCACCCTTGTGGCCACCACCACGATGACTATACTGGGTCAAGTCGGATGCTAGCACAGCACAGCACTGAGACTCACCCAAGGCCTGCTCTAACCACTCCCTGGCTGCTGCCTATGTTTGCATAAGGCCCTGGGCCTCTACAATCAGCAGGTGGGAATGTCAGCCAGGCCTGTGTCCTTTCCTTTAGGCAACAAGTTAATGCAGTCTCTAAGCAGGTCCAGAGGTGCTGTCCAGGAGCCAGGGTCTAAAGTCAAAAAATTTTAGAAGTCTACCTGGTATTCTGTTGTATTGTGCCTGAGCTGGCACTCAAAGCACAAGTCACAATTCTTCCCATTCTTGCCTCCTCTTTCCAAAGGCAGGAAGCCTCACTCATGGCCACTGCCATCACAGATCCACAGGAAGTGCTGCCAACTTGTGGATGCTGCCTGGCCTGGGACTTACTTTTCAGGGAACTGTGCTTTCCTCTGGCTTAGGGGGCAGGTCCAGAAATACCATCCAAGTGCCAGGTTCTGGAATTGGGAACCCCAAGAGCCTGCTAGGTGCTCTAACAACCTGTGGCTGAGGTAGTATTTAAGGTGTCAGATAAAGTCCTTTTTACTTTTCCTCTGCTTTTCTCAAGTAGAATGGGTTTTGACCCATAGCCACCAGAGCTGGTAATGTGCTGATTACTTACCTGAAGCCAGCAAGTCTCAAAACCCAACCCAACACCCTTCATGTAGTATTTGGCTATCACTGCTGCTTATTCAGGGCCCAAGGGCTTTTCGGTGAGCAAGTAATAAATCCTGCCAGTACTGGGCCATTCCCTTCAAAGCAGCAGGTTCGCTTCTGGCCCAGGGTGTGTCTAGAAATGTCATCAGGAGCTAGTGCCTGGAAAGAGGGCCTCATGACTCTGATCAGTGCCCAGTCCTGCTGTGGCTGAAATGGGGTACAAGATGCAACACAAAGTCCTCCGCACTCTTCCCTCTTCTCTCCTCAGTGGGAAGAAAGGGGTGTCTTTTCATGCTGCAAGCAGTATAGCCTGGGGCTAGGGGAGGGGTGACACCAACACTCCCTTACCTCCCCAGCTGGTGTCCAGTAGGTTGCATCCGCTCCCACCCACTGTCTCTGGGCCCAGTTCAGCACTAGGAGTTATGTAAAACTTTCAATCCTTGTAGCCTAGATTGCCTTTCAAGTTTATTAGGGCCCCAGAGCACTTTAGCCTTCAACGGCAAGGCTTGTGGGAACTAAAGTTGTGACCACATCATCGTCAATTCTTCTCTGGCTAGGGCTCGTTGAAATACTCCCTCAGTTGGTGGACATCAGTTGATTTTAGTCCAGTTTTCCTTTCTGCTATAACAGGTAGCACTAAGTTCGATTTCATAATTGCTGTGCTCTCCATCCGCTAGCACCCAGAGATGCCCTCTGCACTATGCAGTAGCCTTTGGGGGGTAGGGGTGGGTGGCATCGGTAATTCAAGTCTGTTTTTTTCTACCACTTCAATGCCTCTTTCAGTGATACGAAGTTAAAAACCAGGCACTATGAGTGCTCACCTGATTTTTAGTTCTTATAAAGGTGGTTTCCTTGTGTAATAGTTGTTAAATTCATTTCCTTGGGGTGGGGATGGTAGGCAGAGTCTTCTATTCTGCTATCTTGCTTTGCTTTCTCCAAATCTGCTATTTTACTCATTTCTTAGAACAAGCTTCTGTGGTGAACTACAAGGTCTTACAAGATCTCTCTACACCAATAACTTCTTGAGGTAGATGCTTACATAACTGATTTTCCAACTTTCTTCTCTTTAAATATACACATTTGAAGGTAAATTGGTTTTCTGTTCATGGCCTTAATATCTTTCCACTGTTATATTTTCATTATCTTTTAGTTGAAACGACTTCCTAATTTCAATTATAACTAAGCCTCCAATATGATTATAACTAATTTGACTCATGGGTTATTTAGAAATATATTATATAACTTCAAAAAATATATCAAAGAATGTTCAAATTATCTATTCATTATTGGTTTTCTGCTTAATCTTCTGGTGTCAAAGATCATAGCCTACTGATTTCAATGTTTTTGAAGATGAGATATGCTTTATGACCCATGTGCATAAATTTTTTAAATGTTTAATGTGTTTTTTTTAAAATAAAATATGTTGGCAGTTATTGGGTATATTCTTAAGAATATTAGGCAGGTCCATTTGTTAAGTTTTATTTTAAACATTTTCTGCTTTTTGTTTGATCATTCAAGCTATGATAACAGAAGCTTGTTAATATTGCTCACTCTGCAAATAGATTTGTCTATTTATTCCTTTACATATGTCCCTCTTGATTTATTTGAAGACTAGTTTATCATTACACAAAATTTAATTGTTTTTTAACTTTTCTGATGTATTGACCCTATCATTATTATAAAATATAATTTTTTTTATCCAATAGTACTGTGATATTGGAATAAGTGGGCCTTTTTTATTTTGGTTGCTTTCACATGTAATGCCCTTTTCCATCCATTTACTGTGTACATTTCTGTATCTTTTCTTCTTAGATCTGGAGTAATTTCCAAGGCTTCTCCCTATTGGAAGGTACTGAACTCCTGTTTTTCCCCTCTCAGCCATGGGAAATTGCTCAAATTCCGAGACTCTCAGATATGATTTTTGAAAACACAAATGTTTCAAGAGAAAACACATTTTCAAATATTGAGCTCACTCCTCTGTGTTTCACTTGGTCTGAGATTTTGACCCATCAGTTTTTTACTGTATTGGTAGCTCTTCTACTTTTTCCAGATAGATAATATTTGGTTTGTCTAGCCCCAGCAGAAGATTTGGCCTGAAATGAACTACACTGCTACTGACATTAATAAAAATTCTCCCTTTATTCTACTTTTTATATATCAGGTTGCACGATCATATTACATGGACAGTCATATCATTCTGCTCAAAATTGGCCCATGACTTCCCATTACAGGATAGAAACACCTGTCCCCAGGAGGTATACAGCACTTGACAAGACCTGCTGGTTTCAATACCCCTCTGAGCACATCTTTCTGCTTTCTCCTTCCTCATACTGCTCTAGTCTTTTGTCCCTCTGTCATTCCTAGGACATGTTAGGCATCTCCTAACACATTTTAGGCATACTTTTTGCTTGTTCTTCTATGCAAAAAAAAAAAACAAAAACAAAAACAAAAAAAACTTTATTCTCAGATATTCTGAAAATCGTCTGCCCTACATATGTTTGTGTTAAATCAAATAAGGGATTTCTTGACCAGTAATATAGAAAAGCTGCGACCCTACCTTTTCATACCAAACGTCACCTAACCTCTACCCTAATTTATTTTTCTCTTTAGAACTTATATTCACCTAATATATTTCATGGTTTATTTTATTCTTTCTTCCTCTCATGGAATGCAATCTTTCTGAGACCCAGGATTTGATTCTCTGTTTTAGTATCTTATCTATCCACGGAAGCTAGAACAGCGCTTCTCACAGAGCAGCATTCCATAAATTTATGTTGAATATATTGTTATACTACTAAAATATTTACTTAATCAAAACTTTAAGTTCTTTCTTGTGTAATTATGAGGAATACACAAAGAACAACTACAAAAAACAAATCCAGTGCACATGCTAAATATCTAAATATATAGTGTATTTAGAGCTTCCTTAATTGAAGAGTATGCAAAATGTATGTGATTTTTCTAAATTGTTTTATTATGAAACTGAACCACTATTATATTGCATTTAAGATGTTTAGTAATTTAGTTTAAATTATGTGTTTTCTCAGTTAATAAAAGTGAGACCTCTTTTTTTAATGGAGATTAAAAAGTAGGAGCAAGGCAAAAATGCCTCAATGGTACTGTTTCTGAGCCCAGCATTTTTCAAGATTTTACCTTGTTAACTCATCTTATCCTCCTGCCAATACACCAAGGGTGATATTATTATAATTATGCTATTATCCCCATTTTACAGGAAGAAAATTGAGACAGGCAGATTAAACAAATTGTTTATACACCTTGTAAGAAGTTGAGGCTCCCAGGTAACTATGTCAAATTGTTCATACAACTTGTAAGAAGCTGAGGCTCCCAGGTAACTATGTCCAGAGGCATAGAAATAGACATTTACAAGACATATCCTTGCAAACCCAAGTGATGTTGTTTTATTTATTAAATAATAGAAATACAAAAGTTACCTTAGGTAATGAAGTAAAAAACAGACCAAAAAAAAAAAAAAAACCCTTTTAAGTTGGGTTATACATTGAGAAGTCTAGAAAGCAGAAGACTCAGTAGTAAAATGATGTACAGACATATGAAAGAAGAATTAGATTTTTCCCCTGTGTGGCACCAATAAATATGATAGAAGTAATAAGGGGAAGTAGCACAGAAATAAAAATAAATCACACTGAACTTTCTAACATACAGGGCTATCCAGAGAAAATAGGCTTCTTTAAGAATCATGAGCCTCCTTTAATCTAAGACTTTCGAATGAGCTGATGGACCACTAAGTATAACGAGGAGAAAATCAAGAGCAATTGGGCTTATAGGCCACATACATTTAGCCACTATCAGCAATAGCTTCTGCAGGCAGGAGATTCTATGATTATAAATACTGGCACATTAGCTAATGTTTCATATTCTTACTGATCCCTTATATTGCACTTGAAATATTGGTGTTCCCAGAGAAATAATATCTTAGTTGGCAGCACTACTGAAGATCATCAAACACTGCATTTTTGTCAAATGTTAAGTACAAGAAATACTGTGTTTTTGTGTTATGCTTTTTAGTCAATAATGAAAGCCATAAAAATGATTAAACCATAGGAAAAATAGAGTCCCTGAAGAAATATGAAAAACAACATATATCTAAGAAAAGAGCAAGCTGGGGAGAAGCATTAAACATTAAAAGATAAAACAAAAACTCATAAAGAAATACTAAAATAATTTTTTTATTTTGTCTATTCACCCCCTTCCCTTAGTGACAGATCATTTATGTTGTGACTAGATTTAGAAAGGAAGATTTAAGGTCTAAAGAATTGGCAAACATCAGGTAAGGAGCAAATGCAAAGTAAATCATTAAGTACCGCAATAGCAGATACTAAGAGAAGATTAAGGCTATACAGAAAAACCAAACTAGCATATACTCTGATTATAAGAAAATTATCTGTAACAGGTCCCAAGTAGCTACTAACTCTGTGAATAACTCTATCAACTTCCTAGTATCCAGTCTCTGAAGGGAAGAGGCTCAGCTTCTCCCATGTGTTTATGGTTAGGGAGCAGGATGGTTGTGGTGGCTCTAAAATGTATCAAGCTCTTGCAACCAAGTTTTGAAAATTCATGAAGTTATGGAGTTAATCTAGGCACTCCACACCACTCCCTACTATTGATTCTGCTCAGTATCCTCAGATCTGGCCAATAAAACCAGCTCAATTGATCAGGGCACACCTGCAATCACAGCCATCATCTTCAATATCACAGCCAGGCTCAAGATCTTAAAAAGGAACCAGCAACTGCTACCCATGGGTACCAAACTGTAGCCAAAAACAGGGCTGTATATGGATGGGTAGCTCAGTGGGCTCTCTGGCTAGCTTAGTGTCTAGCTTAGTTATACAGGCTCAACTTGGCTATTTCATTAACACAGAATTCAAAAATCTCTTTTTTGTGTGATTAAAAATTTGAAGACCACTTGTCATGTTGGAATAGAGTTGTCCTGTACTTAAACTGGACTTCTGAAGTAGATGTCACATGCATGATCTTGCATGTCTTAGTGATACTTATTTTTTAAGTATGCAGTTTTTAAATTTGTTATCCAAATAGTAAGAGAGACATAAGTGAACATGAAAAATTATGTTCATCAACAATAATTGCACTTTTGCCTTTCTGTTTACTACATTAATGCTTCCAGTACAGACAGCAAAATGGTTACTTGGTGGATTTTCTTGTGAAGTTCTTAAAAATGCTACACGGCGATTTTGATTGTTTACATAATTTAAGCATTCCAATACAAATGCAAAGTATTGTGACTTCACACAACATTATTGATTTATATGTTTTGATATATGAAGATAACAGTCTCACTATATTCCAAGCACTCCATTTGGTAAACAGCACCCTATATTATGAACAGCTTTGACAAACATAAAAACATCTAGGAGGTTAATATCCAAGGAAAGGACTTAGGATATAACGGCTTATAATGATAAGTGGAGAAACTTAAGGGACTTTAACTTAGAAACATGATAAATACTTTCAAATCACTGAAGTTCCTCTGCACAGAAGAATGAATTTTGTGTTCATTCGGATTAGAAAAGCCATGATAAATAAGCAGATATTCCAGGGAGCAAGATTTTGGTTTATTATTAGGAAGAACTAAACACTAGAATCCATTGAAAATGAGAGTCGCCAGAAGCATCCACCCTTAAGTTTAGTCACAACTTGTTAGATGCAATTATACTACTGTGGGTTGTAGATTGAACCAGTTTTTACTAGTATTGTGTTTAACTCCAAGTTTGTGCTATTTTCTGAATAATATTTCATAAAAATGAGACTGGAATTAAAGTAGCTAAATCCACTTAAGTTACAACTAGAGAGTATATAAAGAACATAGAGGAAAAGCACTTTGTTTTCCTTGAAGACAACAGAAAAATGAAAACAAAACAAAACAAGATTCGACGATAGCTATGTTAGAAAACCGCACT
The DNA here is from genome assembly GCF_003255815.1 of Theropithecus gelada. Lineage (NCBI taxonomy): Eukaryota > Metazoa > Chordata > Mammalia > Primates > Cercopithecidae > Theropithecus > Theropithecus gelada. Next base: position 27,053,661 of record NC_037672.1, read on the forward strand.
ACATGAAGTCACAAGACTTGCATTTAATTTTTATAAAATGAAGTAAAATTTGATTCTAAGCCTTGTAAACTACTGAAGTTTATTACATGCTTTTGACAATTACAGTAACAATTTTAGCATTGGTTCAATTCATACAAGGAGAACATAAAAGAAAATTTCATGAGTTCAAAAACCAGTTTTTTGGTAAGGGGAAAAATAAGTCCAACTTGTTGCAATACTTTTTGAATTACAGAAATTACATTTGATCTATTGTGGCCTTGAATTGCCAGGCAGAGATTAGGACATATTAATATAGATAAAGATATCTTGCGAAGGTTACTAAATATCATGTTTGGTTATTTATCAGATACTTAGCTAAACTTCCCAGAATGACTATGACAAAATTTTCTCATGATCTCATTTAAATGTCTACTACATATCAATTACAATAATAAAAGAACATAGATGAAAATTTAGTAAGTACTTAGAATGGAACACAGTATAGGTTTCTCTCTTGCTATCTCTTCTGCTCATTTGGATTCACCAGAAACTGACCTACAGTAGTCATTTGATAAATGTTGGTTAAATGACCATTGAATAAGTGGATTCACTTATCTTTGCAAATGGGCTTTAGATAAATAAAATACAGGCTGATGGGCAAATAATCTACTTTAAAACCAAGCTAAATTATCTATTTTAAGCCAAAAGCCTTTTAGTTTTCAAATAACCCTACTACAAATTTATATGCCGTAAAACTAGTTTTCAATAACACTTTATACTGGTGCAAAAATACCACTATATATTGGTGCAAAAGTCATTGCCGTTTCAAAACTGCAATATAATATAATCTATATAACACTAATATAATCAGTGTTCTGTGGTAGTGAATGAGTGTTCTTTGCTGCTGTTATTGTCGCTTTCATTGTGGAATCCTCTTTTAATGAATTTTTACTGAGATAATACTGCTCTCAAAATTTCAATGACTTATAACAACTTATATTCATTTTTCATTCCCAAACCTGTGGATCAGATGCAGAAGCTCTGCTCGAGGCTACAGGTTTGGTTCTGGTCTGTTCCTTACGTTCTCATCCATCCGCCCAGGCAGAAAAGTCAACTTCTGTGTGTTGTGTGCTTTTCTTACTGCAGATGAGAGTGGCCAAGAGGCTAAGCCATACCCAGCAAGAGCCCAGACTTGATATATGTCATGCGTTCTGACAATCCACTTGTTCAAAGCAAATCACAAAACCAAGTACAACGTTCATAGGGTGGGGAAATATATTCCTCAAATGGGGCTTGGGGACTGATGCCCATTTGCTTCCCATTAATCCCATCCAACAAAGTCACATTTTATATGCTTTCTGTGCTATCCTAATAATGTAACATTTCACACATTTTGAAAAAATCTTTTTAAATAAAAGTTGAGAAAATCGTCTCGGCATTAAGCTATTGTAATAATTGGACTTACTCAAACTGTAGTTTAATTATGTATGATGTTATTATATTTGGTAAACTATGGGAATGAAAAATAACCTCATAGAAAAAGTGTGTCAATATTATTCCTTAAAATTAAGTGTGTTTCTAGTTATCTTCTGGAGCCAAAACTCATCTGACATGAAAATTCCAACATAAGACTTTATTTTTCAAATTCAATTTTTAAAATTTAGATTAAATGGTAGCAAGACATTTAGATCACTAGTTTTGATCTTTTGTAGTATTTAACTTAATAATTTATAAAGTTAACTAAATATATAACTAAAATATTGTGAGTAGTGGGTTTATAAGAGCCTAAGAGTATTAACTGAGAAGTTAACTGCCGCTTGTGTCACATGTTGCCTCCCAAAAACCATCATGATGAACTCTAGGCCACATTTATGCAACAAAAATAGTGGATAACTCATTTTAAATTCCATTACTGACTTAATAGTTTTAATTGTATTTAAGAAAAGTTTATTTGCTTTTCATATATTGTTTCTCTCCCTCTCTCGCACTCTCTCTATATATATACAACACAGATATATTTTCTATTCATACTGAATGTTTTCTAAGGAAATGCATGATTTTCTAATTACCTTCTACATTAAGAGAATCACATTTTCACTATACAAATGACTTGTACATGATTTTAGCAGGTTAAACCTTTGTCTAAAAATTACATATCAAACCTGAGTTCCTTATGAATTCCAAAATGAACTGCCATTTTCCCCAAGCTCTTTACATCAGTCAGCAACATGGGCTTGTATCCGGTAAACATATTTATACATACGGTATTGATAAAAATATCAATAATTAGAGAGCATGGATGCAAATTATGTCTCCATTCAGTAATGGTATTTTTATTTCTTGTTAGAGATATATGGATGTTCCTATCTATAAAATGTCTTAAGACTATGTATTTCTCATAATATTGAGTTTGCTATTGTTCCATATTTTCTGCCGCAAAAAATGGAGCAAAACTTTACTAATTATAACTATATTATATATAACTTTAAATATACTATTTGCTTATAATCAAATGATCAAAATTTTCAACAGTTTTAAAATCATTATAAATAAATGAATTTGATTTTTCCAAATGTTATGAGAATTCAAGCCAATGCCTTATGTGAAAACATGGGCATTTTTTGTTGACTATTTTTGTAATGAAGATGTTTACAACTTAAATCCCAGAATAACTGAATAATGAAAATGAGAGAGACAGAGAAAAATATAATTTCATAAAATAAACTAAGTAAATAGTAAAGAAACATTTCCCAAACAAGCCCAGCACTGAAGATTTGCTTTAGGGAGAGATTTGATGAGTTCTAGACTTTTCTCTAACTTATCTCATGTTTTAGTACATGATGCTTTGAAAGAGAATTTGGACAGGACTGATGATCTCAAAATCCAGATATACAAGATGAGGCTTTCAGGAATAGTATTGTCTTTGGTAGAACTGAATGAATCCTTCCTTAACCTCTGACTGACATTTAATAGATGAGAGTACATTCAGGGTACTAGAGTTATGGTATGTAAATAGACATAGGGTTAACATAAAAATGCAGAGTCATGGTGAAATTTGACATCAAGGCCATGCCTAGACAAACAGAAATAATTGCACAACGGTCTTGAATATGCTATATCTACCTCCTTCATACTGCATTTGACTTTCTGTAATCAAAATGATTATTTAACAATCAAATAGAGCAATGTCACTGCAAATCCACTGAATGTGAACTGACATAACTGACAACTGAGTTTTGAGTTAAAATGATCAGGTAAGACTCCGTAACTCTTAATGACTTGCAAACATTTATCACACATTTTTTTTCTTAATTCAGTATTTCTTGCATGACGTTATTCTAAGTTTTGCTCCAAATTGATTTGTGTGGCTCAAGAAGTACATAATGTAGGTGTTTGACTATAGGCAAGTTTAGCACTGAAAATTTAAGAATACCTAAACAATACAATTGACATAATTACTTCAAAGGAATATTTATTAATACATGGGTTAGTGAAAGAAAAAATACAATGTAAGCACTAAATATAACATTTCAATTTCCACATATACTTATGGAATTTTTCTGTTTAATTTATTTATACATTTTTAATCTTGGGGTGCTCATGTAAGAACCCTATCAATAGTACTATGTCTCTATGAGATACAGAACGCCAATATGCAATTTGCCCATTGTTACAGACTAAATGTTTGTGCCTCCCCAAAGTGAACATGTGGAAATTGAATCCCCAATGGGATAGTATTTGGAGGCAGGGCACTGAAGGTAGCTAGGTCATGGCGATTGAGTCGAAATCAAAGGATTAGTGCTCTTATAAGAAGAGACGAGAGAACTAGCTTGCTCTCTTTCTGCCATGTGAGGATGCAAAGGGAAGTCAGGAGTCCACAGTCTGGAAGAGGGCCCTTAACAGAATCTAACCATGCAGACATGCTGATCTTGGACTTCTGTCCTCCAGAACCATAAGCAACAAATTTATGTCATTTGTAATTTACTCAATTTATGGGACCTTGTTACAGCTACTTAAAAGAACTGACACTTAGAATTTTTTTTTTTTCTTCAGAAAACAATTGGGTGAAGGGCTATTTTTGTTTTACTATTAGCTTTATTTTAAATTTTTGAGTAGATATTCTGATTTTCCTTGACATTTGACCACACTGAACTGGTGAAAAATAATCATTTTTCTCTCTGGCTTTTTGATACATTTTATTTAAAAAAAAAATAGCAGTAGTAGGTTACCAATACTCCCAATTATTTACTTCATCTATCTATTATAAAATTATACTTATCTACCCCATTAATATGAGGTTTGCTCATATAATTTGTTTGGTCAATGGATTGTGAGAGAAAGCATCATGTGACTCTTACTCACATGAGCTTTTAATAGCCATTATGGATTTTATCTATTTTTTAAAAATATTAGCCACAATACACTATTCACAGTAGCAAAGACTTGGAACCAACCCAAATGTCCATCAATGATCGACTGGATAAAGAAAATGTGGCACATATGCACCATGGAATACTATGCAGCCATAAAAAAGGATGAGTTCATGTCCTTTGTAGGGACATGGATGAAGCTGGAAAACATTATTCTCAGCGAACTATCACAAGGACAGAAAACCAAACACTGCATGCTCTCACTCATAGGTGGGAATTGAACAATGAGATCACATGGACGCAGGGCGGGGAACATCACACACCAGGGTTTTCATAGGGTGGAGGGATAAGGGATAGCATTAGGAGAAATACCTAATGTAAATGACAAGTTAATGTGTGCAGCAAACCAACACGGCACATGTATACATATGTAACAAACCTGCACGTTGTGCACATGTAACCTAGAACTTAAAATATAATAATAATAAAAATAAAAAATTGGCCACAATAAAAGAATGGCCCAAATCTTTTTTTTTTTTTTTTCAGTTCAGGAAGAAGAAGACACACAGGGCAAAATTTTAACCAATGTAGAACTGACATAGCAAAAGCAAAATATAAACATTTACTGTTACAAATCACTGATATTTGGAAATTGTGTGTTATGACAGGATAATTTAGTAAAAGTGATACAGAGGCACAATAGTTTTAGGTCTGTCTAAAATAATGAAACTAATTTTAGATTCATCTTCATCTCAGAAGTGAGTATTCAAGAGTTTTTAGAAAAATATCTTTAGTGCTATTTGATATTTATATTGTTCTTATTATAAGCATTAGACTCATTAGAAAACCACAAATATGTGATGAGTTGATTGAAGTCCACAAGAATGATACAGCAGTATGTTTGCTTGGACTACACAGGCATTTGCAGAGTGGTACCACCAACAACTAAATCAACCAAAACAAAATTTTCACTATTTGCTGTTCAGTTGCCATGTGCCATGTTCCACACTAAGTGTTTTATGTGCGTTATGCCATTTTTACCTATGATTGTACCCTACGAAGCAGATACTCTTGTTATTTTCATTTACATATGAGGTGGTTGAGATATATAGTGTTTAAGTAATTGGCATAAAGAGGTAATCTAGAGGTGAAAACGCCTGTATCCATACCTAACTATGTCTACTTCTAAAGACCATGCACACACACCAAAAAAAGAAAAACCATAAAATTAATTAAATAGCTTATTTATTAAGGTGTGTAATAAAGGCAACATCTGTACCTGGAAGAGGTTTTGTGGATAATATCTTGAAAACATTTTGAAAAAATACACAAAAAGCTATGAAAACCATGTACTCTAAAACTATAATAAACAGAGGTGTCTGCACTTTACCAGATCTAGAATAGCAAAGTTGGTGAATTAAAAGAGAAAAGTAAAGACTAAACACCTCTCTAAGTATTATAAAAGTTGAGTATTTGACAACAGAATTTCTAATCAGTAAGGCAAAAGTATATATTTTTAAATAAACTGATCTTTAATAAACTTGTTACCTTTTGGAGAAAGCAAAAATTTAGTACCAGCTTAATATAATGCATTAAGCCTTAAGATAAATTAAAGGGAGATAAGCTAGAGATTTAAAAATATTATATACATATATATAAAGTATTATTCAGTATACAACTATATATATGAGAGAAGAATGTAAGTTAATATTTACTAATATTGGGCTCAAAGAAAGACAGTTCTATTTAACAATATTTAACTAAAAAAATCTCTAAAATAAAAGAGATATTTCTTACAAGATAAATGGGTCTGCAGAAAATTCATAGAATAAAATAAGAAGCAAAAGATAAAATATGAAGAGAACAAAACACATATTTAAAAAGATTATTATGATCCTTATTTTTAAAGTCTTTCATCATAGAAAACAAGTATCTTAGTAGACTAATAGACGATGGACAAAAAACTTGAAAGAGTTCACTAATGCAAAGACATAGAAAATAATATATTAAAATAAGTCAACCTCACCAATAAGCTATATGAATTAATTTTAAAATGGCAGCTTTAACCAATCCAATTGATAAATTATTAGATACTATAGCACATAAATATTGTGAGTTCAGTAAACGGGGCAATTTTGCTGACAGATGTTAGAAATATAAAAGGATACCAGATAGAGGATCCTAATTGCACATTATATGGCTGAATCCGTAAGATTTTTTAAGTTGTGTTTTAAACCAAAATTCTACCACTAAGGTTTTATTATGGGTTAATAATAAGAGATGAGATACAAAAATATACCTGAGGAGCTCTTGTGATTTTATTAGTTCTAATGCTCATTGTTAAGATATAATTATAGTAGAAATGCATAATCATTAAAATCACAGTTTTGTTTTGTTTTTTTGAGATGGAGTCTTGCTCTGTCGCCCAGGCTGGAGTGCAGTGGCATGATCTCCGCTCACTGCAAGCTCCGCCTCCCGGGTTCACATCATTCTCCTGCCTCAGCCTCCCGAGTAGCTGGGACTACAGGCGCCTGCCGCCATGCCCAGCTAATTTTTTGTATTTTTGGTAGAGACGGGGTTTCACCGTGTTGGCCAGGATGGTCTCGATCTCCTGACTTCGTGATCCGCCCGCCTCGGCCTCCCAAAGTGCTGGGATTACAGGCGTGAGCCACCGCGCCCGGTCAAAATCACAGTTTTTAACAGTATTTAGATATTTATATGAATTAAATACACTCCAGTGAAAAATATTATAAGGTATGTATTTAATATGTTCACAGATGTGCAATATGTAATGCATATATACATATATTTTAGTGATGAAAAATAAATGTACATAGTTTCAGAGTGCCTGTGAAAATTTAATACCTTCATATAATTTGTGAAGGTCAAATCAGTGCACTTCATATATTCATTACTTTAAATATTCATCTTTTCTTTATGCTAGAACCATTTGAATTCTCCTTTTCTAGTTTATTTTGAAATAAACAATCGATTACTGTAAACTGTAGTCACCCTATTGGTCTATCTAACACCAAAATTTATTTCTTCTATTGAACTGTATATTTGTACACATTAATCAACTTCTCTGCATCCTTCAATCCCCTGCCTTCCCTGGCCTCTGGTAATCACTAGTTTACTCTTAGCTTCATGAGATTCACTTCTTTAGCTCCCACATATGAGTGAGAACATGAAATATTAGTATTTCTGTGCTTGGCTTATTTCACTTAACAAAATGATCTCCAGTCTCATCTGTTTTGCTGCAAATGACAGGATTTTATTCTTCTTCATGGCAGAATAATATTCCATTGTGTATATATGCTACATTTTCTTTACTCAGCTGTTGATGGGCACTTAGGTTGCTTTTATAGTTTGGCTATTGTGAATATTTCTGCTATAAACACAGGTGTGCAAAAGTCTTTTCAATATATTGATTTTCTTTTTTTTTTTTTTTTGGATATATACCCAGTAGTTAAACTGCTGGATCATATGAAAATTTTATTCTCAGTGTTTTGAGGACCAAGCATATGATTCCCCATAGTGGCTCTCCTATTTTATACATTCCCACCAGTGTGCAACAATGTACAAAGGGGAACAGTGTTCTCCTTTTCCCATGTGTCTGCACTATCTGTCATTGTCTGTCTTCTTAACATAATTTACTTTTACTAGGGTGAGATGACATTGTGGTTTTGATTTGTATTTCTCTTATGATTAGTGATGATAGGCATTTTTCATATCCCTGTTGGCCATTTGTATGTCTTCTCTTGAGAAATATCTATTCAGATATTTTGCCTATTTTTTACTTTATTGGCTTCTCTGGTTATTCAGTTGTTTGAGTAGTTTGCAAATATTTTCTCAAATTCTGTAGGTTGTCTCCTATGTTGTTTGTTTTTGCTGTGTAGCAGCTTTTTAATTAGATGTGATCTCATTAGACTATTTTTGCTTTGGTTGCCTGTGCTTTTGAGGTATTACTCAAGAAATCTTTGCCCAGATCTATATATCCTGGGGAGTTTTCTGAAATTTTTTTCCATTAATTTCATTGTTTCAGATCTTAGATTTAAGTCTTGAATCAATTTTTATTTGATATTTGTTTCTGGTGAGAGATAGTAGTCTAGTTTCATTCTTCTGCATATAATTATGCAGTTTTCCCAGCACTTTTTATTGAAGAGATTGTCCTTTCTCCATGGTATGTTCTTGGTGTCTTGACTGAAGATGAGTTGACTGTAAATGTGGCAATTTATATCTGAGTTCTCTATTCTGTTTCATTATTCCATGTGTCTATTTACATGTCAATACCACACTGATTTGGATTACTAGAGCTTTGTAGTAAATATTAGTATGATGCCTTTAGGTGTGTTCTTTTTGCTCAGGATTGCTTTTTCTATTCAGGGTATTTTGTGGTTCTATATAAATGTTAGTATATTTTTTCTATTTCTGCAAAAAAGGTGGTTATTGTTATTTTGATAGGAATTGCACTAAATTTGTAAAATACTTTGGGTAATAGTTATTTTAACAACATAAATTCTCCCAATTGATGAACATGGACTGTCTTTCCATTTTTTTGTGTCATGTTCATTTCCTTTTGTCAATGTTAGTATAATTTTCCTTGTGTAGAATGTCTACTTATTTGATTACGTTAATTCCTATATATTTATGTTATTCTCTGTAGCTACTGTAAATGGAATTGATTTCTTAATTACTTTTTCAGATTGTTTGATGTTGATATATACAAATGATAATGATTTTTGTATGTTGATTTTGTATTCTATAACCTTATTGAATTTATCAGTACTAGCAGTATTTCAGTAGTCTTTAGGTTTTAGTAAGTGTAATGTTAAGTCATCTATTAACGAAGCTAACTTGACTTCTTCCTTTTCAATTTGGATGCTATTTTTTTTTTCCTCTTGCCTAATTGCTCTGGCCAGGACTTTCAGTACTATGTTGAATAAAAGTGATAAAAGTGAGTATCCTTTTTCTTTTCCAGATCTTAGAAGAAAGACCTTCGATTTTTTTCCTGTTCAGTATTATGTTAGCTGTTGGTTTGTCTTATATAACCTTTATTACTTTGATGTATGTTCCTTCTATACACAGTTTGATGAAGGTTTTTATCATAAAGACAAGGTGAATATTACTGAATTCTTTTTTAGCATTTATTAAAATGATTATATATTTTTTGTTCTTGGTTAATGTAATGTAACATATTTATTGATTTTTTAATGTTAATCCATCCTTGCATCCCTGAGATGAATCTCACTTGATCATGGTAAGTGACGTTTTTAATGTTTTGTTGAATTTGGTTTTTTTGAAGATTTTTGCCTCTATGTTCATCAATGGTTTTGGCCTGTTGTTTACCTTTTTTGTTGTGTTCTTCTCTAGTTTTGATATCAGGGTAATGCTGGCCTCATAGGATGTGTATGGATGTAGTCCCTTCTCCTCCATTTTTCTGAAGAGTTTGAGTAGAACTGGTGTTAGTTCTTCTTTAAGTGTTTGGTAAAATTAAGTAGTAAAGCTATCGGGTCCTTGGTTTTTCTTTGATAAGAAATGTTTTATTAAAGCACTCATCATGTTACTTCATATTGGTTTATTGAGATTGTCTGCTTTGCCACGGTAGGCTGTATGTGTCCAAGAATGTATCTATTTATCCTAGATTTTCCAATTTATTGGCGTATAGCTGTACACAATAGTCTCTGAGTATTCCTTGTGTTTCTGTGGTCTCAATTGTTTTGTCTCGTTTTTTATTTCTGATATTATTTATTTGGGGCCTCTCTTTTTTTCTGTAGTCTAGCTAAAGGTTTCCCAATTTTGTTTATCTTTTCAAAAAAACTTTTCATCTTGTTGATCTTTTGTATTTTTTGGCCTCATTTTTATTTGTTTATCCTCTGAATTTTTTTTTTTTTTTTTTTTTTGAGGGGGACAGAGTTTCATTCTTTTTGCCCAGGCTGGGGTGCAATGGCGCAATCTGGGCTCATGGCCACCTTCGCCTCCTGGGTTCAAGTGATTCTTCTGTCTCAGCCTCCCAAGTAACAGAGGTTACAGGCATGCACCATCACTCTAAGCTAATTTTGTATTTTTAGTAGAGATGGGTTTCTCCATTTTGGTCAGGCTGGTCTCAAACTCTCAACCTCAGGTGATCCACCTGCCTCGACCTCCCAAAATGCTGGGATTACAGGTGTGAGCCACCTCACCTGGCCCTCTGAAACTTTATTTTTTTTTTCCCCACTAATTTGAGCTTTAGTTTGCTTTTGCTTTGCTAATTCCTCGAGGTGCATTGTTAGGCTATTATGTGAAGCCTTTCCACTTTTTTGATACAAGCATTTATTGCTATAAATGTCTGTCTTTCTACCACTTTTCTTGTATCCAATAATTGTTAGAATGTTTGACTTTTTTGAATTTGTTCAGACTCATTTTGTGGCCCCAAATAGGGTTTATTTTGGAGAATGTTCCATGTGCTGATGAAAAGAAGGTGTATTCGACAGCAATTGAATGGAATCTTCTGTAGATGTCAGTTAGAACTATGAGATTTAATGTGTTAGAACTATGAGGTTTAATGTGTAGTTTAACCTCAATATTTCTTTGCTGAATTTCTGTCTAGATGATCTGTCCATAATAACATCGTTTAGATCTGTGTTCCTGAGCAAATATCATGTGATCCCTGATGTTGGAGGTGAGGCCTGATGGGAGGTGACTGGATCATGAGGGCAAAGTTTTCATGAATAGTTTGACACGATCTCCTGGAGCTTTTCTCATGATTTTGAGTAAGTGAGTTCTCATGAGATCTGGTTGTTTAAAAGTATGTGGCATCTCCCTTCTTTTTCCCTTGCTACTGCTCTGGCCATGGAAGATGTGCCTGCTTTCCCTTCACTTTTCACCCTGATTGTTAGTTTCCAGAGACCTCCCCAGAAGCAGAAGCTGCTATGCTTTCTGTGCAGAGTACAGAACCATGAGCCAGTTAAAGTTCTTTTCTTTATAAATTACCCAGTTTCCGGTATTTTTTTTTTTTACAGCAATGTGAGAATGGACTAATACAATTACTGAGAGTGGGATGTGAAAGTTTCCAACTAATATTGTGTTGCTGTCTCTCTCACCTTTTATATGTATTAATATTCATTTTGTATGCTAGGGATCTGTGGTGTTGGATACATAAATATTTGTAATTGTTATATCTTCTTGATAAATTCACAACTTTATCATTATACAGTGGCCTAGTTTTGTTTTTACACTCTTTGAGTTTTATTCTATTTTATCTGTGGCTATGGATATTCCAGTTGCATGGAATATCATCTCTAACCTTTCACTTTCAGCCCATGTATGTCTTTATAGGTGAGGTGGGTTTCTTATAGTTGGATCTTATTTCTTTATTCATTACCCAATCTATGTCTTTTAATTGGAGAATTGAGTTTATTTACATTTAGTGTTATTACTGATAATTAAGGACTTACTACTGTCATTTTGTCACTTTTTTCTTTATTTTTTGTAACTCCTTTCTTCTTTTCTTACTGTGTTCCTTTGTGATTGACTTTTTTCTAGGAATGTGTTTTAATTCTTTTTTTTATTTTTAGAAAATTTATTATGGCTTTTGCATTGTATCTACTATGAGAGGCACAAAAACGTCTTATAGTATAACAAATTATTTTAAAGATAGGACAACTTATTTTAGATTTCAAAGAAAAGAACAGAAACAAACAAAAACAAAAAAACTTCCACAATTCAACTTCAATTTCCCCACATTTTGTGTATCAGTTGTCTCAGCTACATATTTTATATTATCTGTCTCTTAACAAGTTGCTGTGGCTATTCTTGATTTTGATAGATTTGCCTATTAAGAGTGGATTATAAAATTAAAATTATAATATTAGTGTATTCCAAATTTATCCATGTACTTAATTTTACCAATGGGTTTTATACCTTCCGATATTTTTTGTCTATTTTTTTCCTGCACATTTTTCTGCATGTTTGTTATTTTTTTCTTGCACATTATTATTATTATTATTATTTCTTTCAGACTGAAGAACACTCTTTAGCATTTCTTATAAGATGGATGTGCTGGTGGTAACATTTCTCAAGCATCTGTTGGTCTGGGAAAGACTTTACCCAGTCTTTGTATTTGAAGGATAGCTTAGCTGGACACAGTGTTCTTGAATGGCAGTTATTTATTTATTTTTTTCTTTCAGCATTTTGAAAATGCCATTCAACTCCTTTCTGGCCTGTATGATTTCTGTTGAGAGTCTGTTGGGGCAGATAAATTGGGGCACCTTTATATGTTATTTCTCCCTTTTACTGCTTTTAGGATTTTCTCTTTGTCCTGGCCTTTGAGAGTTTGAGTATTATATGTCTTAGGGGAGTCTGATTTTGGTCACTTATGTTTGTCTTCTCAGACCTTCCTCTACCTGGCTATTTATATCTTTTTCATGTTTGGGAAAGTTTTCTGTTATTATTACTTGGAATTACCTTTCTGAAACCCCTCATTCTTGCTCAACTTTCTGTTAAACACCAATAATTTTTAGATTTGATATTTTGAGGTTTTTTTTCATATTATAGGTGATCTTTTTATTTTTTATTATTTTCTTATTTTTTATCCTTGAGCTATATTTTCAAATAGCCTGTATTGAGGGTCACCGATCTTTTTCCTATTTGATTTTTTCCATTGTTGAGAGCCTGTAATAAATATTTCAATTCAAAAATTATATTTCAGTTATATGATTTCTGTCTGATTTTTAAAAGTCATTTAAATCTCGGTTAAATTTACCTGACAAATTTCTAAATTGCTTTTCCATGTCATCCTGGAGATTACTAGTTTCTTTAAAACTACCATTTTGAATTATTGATCAGAAAGCTCACATATCACCACCTTGTTAGAATCAGTTACTGGTTCCTTGCTTTGTCCACTTGGGTTTTGAAACCATTCCATAATAGTTTCCTGTTTGCTGTTATTTCTTGGGGATGTACATCTATGTCTTTGCATTAAAGAGTTGTTTATTTCTCAGTCTGACTCATTTTGATTTTTATTGAATATATTTGCTTACAGTTTTTTACCATTTGTTCACTGCCTTCTTTTCAGCTCTAGGTGATGCATTATGCCCAAGTTATTCTTTTCTCTAGTAAATAATTGAAGCACTACCATTCCAGAATGGAGGAGGCTCCAAAGGGGTTATCCTGTCAGTGTGGGAAGGCTAGCAAGGGGTTCATGCCAAGGGAACCTGTTCGATGGACCTCTGATAGCATGGTGCTGCCGAATGACCGCACTGATTTGGCATTTTCTTTGAATGAGTGAAAGTACAGTTTCCAGGTCTGAGGATAATAGTCCCACCTTCTCTCTTTGTCTCTCCCTGTCCTCAGGAATATTTCTTTCTTCAAGAACTTGTGATGCTTCCAGTGGGTTTAAGCAGGGATAGGTTCCCTGTCAGGGAAACTAAGATGGTGAAGAAGCTAGTTGTCCACCTCGCTCTCACTTTTTCAGGTAGAAAAAGTGAGCTGGGGGAAGATTTTCTATATTTTTGTGCTATTCAGAATGGGAGGATTGATATTGCACATGTGAACGTCTGATTCTCTTACTTTCTGCTTGGAGATTTTTCTCTTCTCTATGGTTCCATAAACTGTCTCATCTTCATATTTCAATTATGGGATATTCCCAGTGATAATCTTAGTGCTATGTATTTGTTTTGTTTTGTTTCCTGTGGTGGTTGAGGAGAAGTGAAGCCAGCTTGCTTATAGAATCTGAAGTCTAATACATACATATTTACATGTATTCATTCACATATATGTGTAAAGAAAGCAGAAAAGAAACTGCTGCACAAATATTAATAGTGCTGCCGTGGAATTATGTGATTTTTACTTCCTTTAGTTCTTTTGTAAATATTTTACAATGAGTATTACCTTTTAGGCAAAGAAATAGAATTGTTGTTCTTTGAATTTTGTCTCTCAAAAATTATATATTTTAGCCCTAACCCTTAAGACTAGGACCCCTAACCTCCAAATATGACCTTATTTGGAAATACGTTCATTGCAGATTTAACCAAGTTAAGATGAGATCATTAGAGTGGGCCCTCATCCAATATGATTGATATCCCTACAAAAGGGAAAAACTAGGACATAGAGATGCATACAGAGACAAGATAATATGAAGACACAGAATGCCATGTGAAAGCACAGGATTGCAGTGATATATTTCCAAGTCTAAATGCATCTATACCACTAAAGATTGTTGGCAAACCGCCATAAGCTACATAGGGGCAAGGAAGGATTCCCTTACAGGTTTTGGAGGAAGCATGGCCCTGCCAGCACTCTGACTTTGAACTTCTGGCCTACAGAATTAGAAGAAAATTAATTTCTGTTGTTTTAAGCCACTCAGTTTGTGGATTTTGTTAAAGCAGGCCCAGGAAATTAACAGTGATGAATATCTTTGATAAATGACCTAATATTGAGCCAAAATAATGTAAAATCTTTTGATCTGAAAGATACAAATGATGATTTTCCCAGAGCTAAAGTGTCCCTAGAAGTTTGAATTCTGTGAAAGAATAATTGATTATTAAATTGACATGTTTTTATCTTCCAGAATAGTTACTGTAGGTTTTCTTAGCCTTTCTATTGATTATACACCTTTCCAAAGGAAAACAAGTCATATAATGATATTTGTGTTGTGGAAATTGTTATATTTGTTACTGGTTTTGTTCTTATTTGTTTATTGTGTACATCAGTCTCTACCATCCCAGTTTAAATTGGGCATAGTAATTGCTTTTTGGAAATATTTGTTGCTATGATTCTATATATGTAATGTGTAAGAGACAAAAGCAGTGATTTTGCATTTAAGCCTTGTCTTTCTCTTGAACTCTCTCTCTTTCTCTTTAGTAACTAATACTTAAAAACAGTTACAGTCATAGAGATTGTCTGCAGTTTCCCTTTTTTATGCCCTGTTTTTGAATTTCAAAGTGCTAACCACAATTTTTTTGATAAGTGTATATTTATTCATTTCCTATACAAATATTTTAGTTGTCATTCCACCTCTCTTGGGTCCTGCCTTATGTTGGTTTATCCCTTTAAGAAACTCAATCCAAATTGGCAAAGACCTCAAGTTTACTTTATAACTGATGAAAGAGAATCAGGAGTTTTGAAGGTACTTTACCAAATTTTCCCAGTCCATATTATCATAATCTGGTTTCATCTGTACAGTTTTAAAGAAGATATTTTGTACAGAAAGATTTTTCAGTGAAAAGTAATCAAATGAAATGTGTAATGTTGAAATGGCTAGTTTTCTATGAAAACAGCTGAGTAGGCCCAGATTTATTTTCTTATAGCTAGATTTTTCATGCTTTATTCAGCTTTTAGGGTTTGAATAAATATCGGATTATTTTGTTAAGTATGTATATTTACGTAAACTGATCCACAGAGAGGTTAATTAAGAGATTTATCCAGAATTATCTAGGGGCATTTCACATGTTGGATATGAAGCCAATGCATAAGAAGAAAGATTTCTACCATATAACTTATATTTTATCAGAAAGTGGATTAACTATTATTCGATTTTGTTTTAGATATTTGACCTTTTCTGATATGACTATGTTTTCGTCAGTTCTGTTGGAATTCTTATATTCATTAATGTATTCAAACATCATCACATTTTTCTAATCAATGTAATATTTCACTGTCTTCAAGTTGTATTTAAAAGAAGTATCTGGGAAATTTTTAAAAATCTATACAATTATCAAATAAATAACTTTAGGAAATTCCATTAGACTAAAATTTCTGAATAGAGAAAGAAGAAAGAAACAGTGCAAAAGATTAAACTCTTACTCTTTCTATCTTTGCTTTTCTGTTTGCATTCATTGGCTTTCTGTTGTTTTTCTTTTTATGTAATGTGGAACATTCATTCTAACTAACTGATGTACACAGATGTAAACACAAGAAATCTTACTCTCTTTCCTTTTGTTTTTGTTCTTGCATTTTGCTTCATAGATAATACGATAAGTATTTCATAATTCTTCCCAACTAAGTATACTCCTGAATACTGCATTTTCTTCTCCCCCATTCTCCATTAAATTGCCTTTAGACATAAAGTTCAATTAAAAGAATCCTAGATTTGGGGTTAAGAAATCTGAGTTGAATTACCTCTGTATGACTTTGAACAAGCAAATTACCTCGAAATCTGTGTTTCTTCACATATACAAAAATATTAGAGTGTCTATCATATCCTCCTCAACTGTTTGGAACAAATAAAAGGACTTTAAACATGTAAGGTTGTTAATATAAACTGTATTCAGAAAACAATGTTCCAATTACTAGACATTCTTGAGATAGAATTAATAATCACTCTCACTGTTTAGCTAAATATAAAGTATATCCAGGGTTATCCCAGGAGTGTATTAAAAGCAACATTATCTAAAACATTTGTCCAGCTTTTGCTTGATTATCAGCTGAATGCAGTAAGCCACTTACGTTAACCTAAGGATAAGTGGTTTTAAATGAGAATGAAGTCAATGAGACAACAGGGAATTAAAAAGAAAATCATATCATGATGAGATTTAAAATATTAAGTAGCTGATGGGAGTTAGGGTGATATGTAAATCTACTAGTCAATTTATAGGTAGGTCATGTGTAAAAGCACTAGAGAGAAAAATCTCCCCAAGATGACAGGAAACAAAGAAAAGAGAACCACCCATTATAATCTTCTAACCTCCACTAGTATCATTCCATTTTATATAATAAATGGAAGATTCATTTCTTAAAGAGTAGCTTTGAATGGATACATGAAAACTCCATCCTTAAAAAGAGGAAGCAGAATAAAATGTAGATTTCATTTATTATATAAAGTGGAATGGTACTAGTGGAGATTAGAAGATTATAATCACTTGCTTAACAGTGTGCTTACATTACTTGTTTAATAGTGTACTTTAACATTAAATGATCTTGTTTTAAATATAGCAATTTATCAGCTTATGTGGAAAATTTAATACAGAAGCACAGAGTTAACCCTGATAACTGGAACCGCATGTATCTTGACAGGCATTCTCTTTTGTTTTGCTATCTCCTCTTTATTCTTCAATTCTCATCATCTACTGAAAATCCACTCTGAAGTTGGGCACTACTGTTTTATTCCTATTTGTCTTTCTTTCACTAGGTATTAATTTCAATTGCATATTAATTGTTATATTTACCTGTTTAATATTCAGCCTTCCAAATACATTGTATGTACCATGAGTAGAGAGGTCATGTTTGATTTCTTTATTATTTTAAACTCAATGTGTAGGACAGTATTAGAAAAGCAGTAGTTACCAAGTAAATGTATGCAGGATAAAAAAATGAATGGCCCTACAATTATTAACATTTTAGGCACTACTCAATCCTTAATTTATTCATTAATAAATATTTATTGAGCACTTTGTAGACACTCAGAATATATCGGTAAACAATACATAAAAGAGGCCTTGCCCTGTTGAACTTACATGGTATTAGAGGATAGGGACTATAATAATAAAGAGTAAATAAATAATTTAATAATAGGTTAGAAAAGTACCAAGTGATTATGAAGAAAAAATAAACTACTATAAGGGAATAAGAAATTTGGGGACGTGGTCCAGGGCATCTCTTACGTAGTATTAAGAGACTGAAATGCTAGGTCATGTCTTCGCTTTGCCATTCAATGGCTCTATGACCTCATTTTCTTTTTCTTTTTCTTTTTTTTTTTTTTTTTGGCCTCATTTTCTAAGGTACCTCTGCAAAATTAGATATTTGAGAGAGATTTACTCTCTCATATATATAAGTAATATTACTTATAATATTCTATGATTCTGGCTTAGCTAAATAACTCTTGCAGAGAGCATGAATTGGTGATATTAATGCTTGTTACAATTTAAGAAAACAAATGGGGGCATCAGATTCAAACAAGAAAATCTGGCTTTGATGGTAGATGAACAAACCTCTTTTCTTGTTTGAGATTCAGTACTAATTTCATTCATTACCTAGAACTCCTGTATATGAAAAGATGTTAACTATGTTATACAATTTCTGCCATTTTTGAAAATAATACAATGGTAAACACAAACAAAATCACAGTAGAACATGAATAAAGTACAATTTTACAATGTTACATGATATTATGCTGTGTTACATTTATGATGCTGTATTATGTCAGGTTTGCTTGGTTTTCTGAAATATAAAATTATGATGGAAAATATGTTAGATATTCATATTCTGGTTTTATTGTGCTAGATGTACTGCCTGTCTGTAATTTCCAGGTGGTTCTTCAAACTAAAGCTTAACTACTTAAAAATTTCAAATATGACAAATAGCTCTTTGAAGTTGACTTTTGTGTGTGCTTCAGAGAAACACAAGATGGAACATAAATAAAAACAACTCACAGAAACAAGGTTTAAGATCTGACATTTCAAAGCAGCAGGTTTCTTCTGTCCTCGGGAAGATAAACAAAACTATTGAAAACCCCATTAGGTATATTTATAGCCAAGGTTTAATGTCCGAGATGTAAACTAAGATGCCAGACTGCCAGCCACCAACTTTGGGACGGAGGAAAACAGGTTCTTAGAAGGAACGTTTTCATCCTTTTCTCATCAATATTCCAAAGGCATGATACCTTAATCTTTTATACAGTGCAGGGGGAGCCTTCTTTTAGATTACTTTCCGTGAAAAATTTTATTTTTTGGTGAAATGTTGTCTAGGGGAAGTTCACTAACCTGTTTTCTGATATACTGTACTTACTTATTCTTGGGTATGGAAAGAGGGGGCTGGAGAAGCAGAATTCAGAATTTTTCATGACTCCTCAATGGAAAAGAAACATGAATAAATAACTGAGCCCAAAGAAAACATACCAATGAGCTGTCCTAGGAAGAACAATTATAGATACTGTATTAGTCTGTTTTCACGCTGCTGATAGAGACATACGTGAGGCTGGGTAACTTATAAAGAAAAATAAGTTTAATGGACTCACAGTTTCATGTGCCTGGGGAGGCCTCACAATCATGGTGGAAGGTGAAAGGTATGGACAGCCTACATGGCAGCAGGCAAGAGGAAATGAGAGCCAAGCGAGAGGGGTTTCCCCTAATAAAATCATCAGATCTCATGAGATTTATTCACTACCAGGAGAACAGTATGGGGGAACCACCCTGATGATTTAATTACCTCCCACCAGGTCCCACCCACATCAAGTGGGAATTATGGGAAATACAATTCAAGATGAAATTTGGATGGGGACATAGCCAAACCATGTCAGATGCTGCGAGGTATGTGACAGTCAAAGGGTATCTTATAAGATGTGTCAACAAATCAGTGTAATTTTGTAGGGCATCTGAAATAGACTTTTTCATATAGTTCCACAGGGCCAAATTGGTATGTGTTATGAACTGATGTTTGTGTTCTCTCAAATTTCGTGTTGAAGCTCTAACCTTTAGGTCAGCTGCATTTAGAGTAAGCAATAGGGTTAAATAAGGTCATAAGTGTAGGCCCCTGATTCAATAGAATAAGTGTCTACATAAGAAACGACACCAAAGAGCACTCTCTCTCTCTCACTCTCTCTGCACACAAAGGAGAGTTCATGAGCGCACATGTGGAGATGCTGGCCACCTACAAGCTGAGAGAAGAGGCCTCAGAATGAAGCCTACCATGCCAGCACCTTGATCTGGTACTTTTAGCCTTTGGAACTGTGAGAAAATATGTTACTTAAAGTCACCCAGACTATTTTA
This sequence comes from Theropithecus gelada, assembly GCF_003255815.1. Taxonomy (NCBI): domain Eukaryota; kingdom Metazoa; phylum Chordata; class Mammalia; order Primates; family Cercopithecidae; genus Theropithecus; species Theropithecus gelada. The sequence goes on from NC_037672.1 coordinate 27,073,693, forward strand.
TTCTTTCTTTCTTTCTTTCTTTCTTTCTTTCTTTCTTTCTTTCTTTCTTTCTTTCTTTCTTTCTTTCTTTCTTTCTTTCTTTCTTTCCTTCCTTCCTTCCTTCCTTCCTTCCTTCCTTCCTTCCTTCTTTCAGACAGGCTCTTGCTTTGTTGCCCAACCTGGAGTGCAATGGCACAATCTCAGCTCACTGCAGCCTCGACCTTTCTGGGCTCAAATCATCCTCTCATCTCAGCCTCCAGAGTAGCTAGGACCTTAGGCATGGGCCACCATGCCATGACAATTTTTGTATTTTTTTTGTAGAGATGAATTTTACCATGTTGTCCAGGCTGGTCTTGAACTATATTGAGCTCAAGCAGTCCACACACCTTGGCTTCCCAAAGTGCTGAGATTATAGGTGTGAGTCACCACGCTCAACCTGTTGTACTTTTCTATGGCAGCCCAAGGAGGCTTATATGGTATGTATAATGTAGAAATAATAATTTTATTTATATATAAGCAAAAATTTCTAGCCATGTGCTCAGGTGAAATTGACAAACTTGAATAGCATACTGAGTCTACTTTCATTAAGAGATTTTAAAAAGCCAAATAATCCACTGAGGGTGTTTATGGCATAAAGAGGAAATGGATTAAATAGAGCATAGAGTTCTGTTTCAAACTTGGATGAAATTTCCTGGTTGTGTTGACTGAACTGGAAATGCTGACCAAGGAATATGCTTATAAAGAAATGTTATTCATTGTAATTGTGTACTTTTAACACGGGAGAAAAGGGAAATCTAGTAATAAAGACAAAGAAAAAGCAGTGAGTTCCAATGTTATGTAAGAAATGTTACTGGAAAAGGTTAAGAAGTGACACTAGAATCTGAAAAGAAACTATATTTGCTGGTAGATGCAGGAAAATTGGTTTAATCAATGAATTTACTAATTAACAATCGACTGTGATAATTGCTGTGGATTAAAAAAAGATTACTACTGCTTTTATTTTTCTGTCTCATATAAATCTACATTTTTAATGCCTTTTTTTTTTTTTTTTTAAAGGATGGAGATTTCATGTATCCATTCAAAGCTACTCTTTAAGAAAAAAGATCAAATTCTATAGGGCAAATTACAAGACATTCGTCCTAAATTAGAAGTGGTTCTAATCTTTTCAGTGTTCATTGAAACAAAAGAAATTAATCTTAAAATATTTGATCATCTTTAACGACTGACTCTATAAGTAATAATCTTGGACTTGTCCAAATATTGCTATGCTTTTTAAGTATCCAGATTTATCAGAAATTTAACAATTATTTTCTCTTTCATACAAACTTCTTTTTCTTCTGGACTTATTTTTTGGAATCATTATCTTTATGCTGAACTGGTATTTGTCTCAGGATCACTCTAAATATAGCAAGAAATATAGCCTAGAGAATTCTACTACCCTATGGATTAAACTAACAATCCAAGTAAGAATCTTGAAAAGTAAGCAAAATTCACATTCAAGCAAATTTACACATTTGTTAGGCTTTGTATAAGTAGATTCCTTTAAGTATCAATTTTCATGCACAACTTGCCAGTTACTTAAAATCCTTTGCAGCTGTGGTATGACAACTTAAAAATAAAATATTTGATGTTTTGTTTAGAAAGCCGTGAATAAGAGCATAGCACAGCAAGACTTCTGAGCTAAGATATTTAACAGGCCAAGTTTGGTTCACATGAACATTTGGCACAGATCTTTACATTCTCTCTTTACACTGGCAATGGCGGAAATCAGAAAACTCATTTCTACAGATTCTACATGTCAAGCCCCCAGCAACTGAATGTCAAATCTGGTACCAAAGACTATCAGGTGTGCATGTTCACTTTAGAGAACAAAAATTTCTTATTACCACATTTGTCTATTAAGAAAGCTCATTGAGGCTGGTCCACATCTATAATCCTAGCACTTTGGGAGGTTGAGGTGGGAGAATCACTTGAGGTTAGGAGTTCAATATCACCCCTGGCAATGTAGTAAGACCCCGTTTCTACATTGAAAAAAATAAAATTTACAAATCAGCTGGGCATGGGGGCTCAAGCATAGGCATGGTCTTATCTACTGGGGAGGCTGAGTGAAGTGGGAGGACTGCTTGAGCCCAGTAGTTCAAGGGCTGCAGTGAGCTAAGAATGCTATGAATGCATCACTGCACTCCAGCTTGGGCAACAGAACAAGACCACATCTCAAAAAAATAAAAAGGAAGGAAGGAAGGAAGGGAGGGAGGGAGGGAGGAAGGAAGGAAGGAAGGAAGGAAGGAAGGAAGGAAGGAAGGAAGGAAGGAAGGAAGGAAGCTCCCTGAACTTCTGAAAGTGTAGGTTTTCTCTCTTTGATATTCTTATGATCTAATTCACTGAGATTACTTCAATCACCATTTGCTATTCTGGCTTGGAAGTTTACATTCCTCTAATGTAGTTCCCACAGTGCTGCCATGGAAGTTTTTCAAAAACACAAGTTTATTTTATTGCCAGTTTCAGACAATTCAATGTCGCCCATGGGAGAGAGCCTACACTCTTTAGCCAATCCTATGAATGTGGACATGATTATGTGTTTGTGTATGTGTGTGTGTGTGTGTGCGCGCACGCGCGCGCGCAGATGTTTGCCTTTGTGGGTGTTTCTGTGTGTGCAATCAGGTTCATATACATCTTCCACTTCCTTTGCAAACTACTTTGTACTCATGTAAAACTACTTGTAGTTTTCAGAAAGTGCTACACTGATTTATCCTTTTTTATTTTTGCCTGGGACAGCGTAACTCCCACTTTTGAATTGCCTGTCCCTTCTTCACCACCAATATCTGAGAAAGCAGGCTAGATTATTTTATTCACTTCTCAAAATTTCTGGCAAAGGTCTCTTATTTAAGAGTATTAAGATTTGGTGCAGTGACTCACACCTGTAATCTCAGCACTTTGGGAGGCTGAGGCAGGCAGATCACCTGAGGTCAGGAGTTCGAGACCATCCTGGCTATAATGGTGAAACCTCGTTTCTACTAAAAATACAAAAAATTATCTGGGTGTGGTGGTGCTCTCCTGTAATCCCAACTACTAGGGAGACTGAGGCAGGAGAATCGCTTGAACCTGGGAGACGGAGGTTTCAGTGAGCTGAGATTGTGCCATTGCAGTTCAGCTTAGGCAGCAAGAGCTAAACTTTGTCTCACAAAAAAAAAAAAAAAAAAAAAGAATGTTAAACACCTTCATTTGACAATACAAAATTATTCAAACAATCCCTTGTGACTTTGTTGGAGTTTGTAAAGATTTCTAGCACTTTATTGCACTTACTTATTTTTGCCTAACTCGCTCTACAAAACTATGACTCCCAACAGTTGTAGGTATGTAAAATTACTTATGTTAGTGGGAGGTGATAGAGTTGGGGGGCAGGCATCAAATTGAGGGGTTTAATTTTCTTTTCAAGTTGATGTGTGCCCTAGATAGAGATCAACTTGAGCCAAGGATAGGGTCTCTTTATAACCACTTCTCAGCAAGGTACCTGGTAGACATAATGTGTATAATAAATACACAAATGTATAGATGGTTTTTCAAATGGTTACAAAGAGATCTTCATTGTGTGCAAACATTTTATTTTTTCTTCTTTTGCTAAAATTTTATGTTTTGAAAAGGAAACTACTCTATTAATTTGCATGAATATTTCAGAGCATGTATAGTTATAGATATATACTTCTAGCTCTATCAATATATATGTTTGTTTGTATGATGTGTATTTGTGAATCCAGTAAATTCTGAAAGGATGGAGACATACCATCCTTTCTGTCATGCATGATAAACATCTTTATCTCTCCCAACTTTTATGAGAACTCTTAAGTGGGTGCTCAATAAATGTTGATTAAACAAATGTATTTTTTGATATGTAGTCGAATGGTAAATCATTCCTGTTTTAAAAGCTGCCTCTGGTTTTCTTAGGTGCTACAGTGTAAAGCAGTTGTGATCTAGTGCCCCAGTGACCAGCTTGTCTGAGGGCAGTGAAACAAAACACCCCCACACACAATTACCTGAAACAAGTTCATTACTTCCAGACAGGCAGCAAGGGACAACCTAGGATGTATTGCTATCCAGGCCTCCAAGGCTCGGGAAAGCTGCTTGGGGTGGATGGAGATTCATCTGCATATGTCCCATTTGCACAGCTGCTAAGGGATCCTGGAAAGTCACCCACTTTGGGTTTTATACCTTGGGGTCACATGATGCACTGGGCTGAAGTGTTAAAGTACATCCTGTTTCTAAAAGGGACTAAATTAGAGCCCAAGGTGTTCGGCCAGTCTCTCCCTATTTGAGAACGTTGCATTCCCAGCACATTCTACAGTTATTCTTAGGAACAAGCAAGGAAGGGAATTGGTAAAAGGCCATGTAGAGAACTATTCTACATCTAGGAATAGAGATAAAATTCATCTTTGGAAAAGACCTCTTCATTATTAAGTCATCAAAACCAAAGCAGCATACACACACACACACACACACACACACACACACACACTCTCAAATGTGTCTTTTAGGTAGGCAAACATAAAACCTAGAGTCCAGGTTTTATAGTCTAGGGAGAAAAGGTTGATAAGAGAAGTGCTAAATTGCTCTTCACATAAATGTAAAATGATTGCTTGTCTGTCTCACTATCCAAAATGAGGTCATCTTTTATCTGAGTTTTACTTTTCTTTATCTGATATAATTGTGCTTATCTGAGCACAATTTTTGGCACTCGTCAACTACTCACTAAATCCCAGTTGATGAACTAAATGTATTGACCTGAACTGTTACAGTGCTCAACAAACAGCAGTAGCAAACATTGGCACATCTAAAAGTTTATGTTTGCATTAAAATATGCAAACAAAATGATTACAAAATGTACAAAACATTATGATATATAAAACAAGAATTTAAACAATCATAGAAAGTGTGTACTTCAAACCAAATGGTTATATTTATATCTTAATTGACATTTCTTGGAAAACCACTTGCCTGGCAGTAACTTCCTGTCATTTAGGAAACTATTTGTCAAACACAATTCTAAATAGTTTTTAAAGATCATCATGCCATTAATTAATAAGGGGGTAAATCACCATTACTCTTATTTTACCAATAATGACATTTAGACTCACAGTTTAAGAAACTATTGCAAGGCCCGACATGGTGGCTCATGCCTGTAATCCTAGCACTTTGGGAGGCCGAGGTGGGAGGATCACTTGAGGTCAGGAGTTTGAGACCAGCCTAGCCAACATGGTGAAACTCCATCTCTACTAAATACAACAATTAGCCAGGCCGAGAATTGTGCCATATGCCTGAAGTCCCAGCTATTCAGGAGGCTGAGGCAGGAGAATCACTTGAACCCCAGAGGCGGAGGCGGCAATGAGCTGAGATTTCGCTGCTGCACTCCAGCCCGGGTGACAGAGGAAGACTCTGTCTCAAAAAAAAAAAAAAAAAAAAAAGAGAGATATTGCTAGATGGCCCCCTAGGAAATTTGCCTGATTTCACCTTAGTCTTTCTTCTAGGATAGTCATATCTTTCAGTGCTTCGTTGAAAATAAAAACACAAATTTAGGGTTAGAGAATGAAGATGTTCTCTCCTGCCATGCCTGTTCTAATTTCGATGCAAAGAGACATAAAGCAATGGCTAGGATTTTTAAGCCATTTGCACACATTTAATTTTTGTGTCCATGACTAAATATTTGTATTGAACTTTGAATAAGAAAAAAGCCATAATTATACTTTATATGTATTTTATCTTTCTAGAGTGTAATTGTTTCTACATAATAAACTATGAAGGAGATGTTTCAGAAATTTTGATCGATATTCTCTTTCCAATTAGTGATGTCTCAACAGATGTTTTCAAAATGATAAACTGGCTTCCTCAACCTCATTAACATTGGTATTTGAGAAATTACTTGCTGGTAATATACTGAAGGCTAGAGCACAGTTAATTGCTATATTGTACAAAACTGCTAAGTACTACAAAAATTCTCTCAGCTTTAGAAAAACAGTGAGCAGTACACCCACAACTCTGTACAGGCATTTTTAAAAGCAAAATTTGGTATTTAACATAAAGAATGTGATATTTTTCTCAAATACATTTTTAAGTTCTCTCTCTCTCATTGTCATAGGGAAGTTTCTCAGTTATTTTGATAACGGCATATGACATATTTTGTCTTATCTATTCATATTCTTAAATTCTAAGAGTTACAAATTAACCTAGAAACTTAGCTTGACTGGTTGAAATTAGAATCCTGTGGTATGTCTTAATGAATGACAATATTAATTTTCATAAGAGCTTAATCACTTATTAAGCATATTAATGTTAAGGGCTTTACATCTTTTTTAATCAATACAACCTTGTAAGCAAGCTAATGTTGGCTTCTAGAACATGTGCTATCTTTGATTGGACAGTGTGCCTACTCAATATTATATATGACTGTGTCATCTCTATGTATTGCTGCATCCCATTGACTCATTCTCTGATTCACTCATAGAAAAATATTTTTGAGTGCCTACTATGGACCAGGTACCACTCTGGGTTTGGGAAGTAGAGCAGGGAGGAAAACAACGTCTCCACCCTGCAGCTTACATGCCTTCTTTGATAATAATTTGATTAGAAACAGATTATATTTTATCACTGGCCTTGATCAGTTATTTTTATCCTACAGTTGTTTTTCATAGAATTAAACAAACCTCAGCAGATATCCTTGTTATTTCAATTATGTTAAATTACACTTTGTCTTAGGACAGAAACCAAAGCAAATGAGCTACAAAAGGGCCTATTTGCCTCTCAATCCATGTAGAACTGTTGTAGGACATACATTTCATGTATCTGTAGCTTCAGTATCTACATATTTTGGACCAGGACTGCTCTGGTACTAAGTATTGAGTCAATAGTTTTCCAAGTAGGATGCTACAACAGAAGGCTTTTTCACGGTCTGCTCTTAAGCAATCAAATATAAAAGCAAATAGATAAGCTAGAAACTTCTGCTGCACACTGAATGAAGCACAACTGATTTAAACACCTACATGCGTGTCATTTTTTGTTTGTGTGTTTGTTCGCCTCAATTATCTAACTAAAAGAGAAGATTTGCCCTGAATAATCCTGATGATAGAATTGGTTGTATCTTTAGTTCATGTAATCTAGATCAATGGTTCTTAACGGGAGATGTTTTGGTCCCTAGAGATACTAAGCAATGTCTGGCGACATTTTTGGTTGTCACAACGTAGGGGGATGCTCCTGGAATCCAGTGGGTAGGTGTCACAAATGCTGTCAAATAATCTAAAATTTATAGAACAACCTCTCACAATGAAAATTATCTGGCCCAAAATGTCAGTAGCACTGAGGTTGAGAGAGAGAGGGTTTGAAGTGAAACTTGAAATTTTCATTACCGACGAAAGGTCATTCATTTTTTGGAGGGCATTGCCAGATTGAGACAATAAAAATATAGGATATAAAATTAAATTTGAATTTCACATAAAGAACTTTTCCTTTCCTTTCTTCCTCATTTTTAGTATAAATGTTTTACATGAACAATTGAGACATAATCATACTAAAAATATATTCATGTTTTTTCTGAAATTCAAATTTAACTGAGTATCTTGCATTTTATATTGAATTTCTCTTTGTGGTGCATTTAATATCTACAAACCTTGTGCTATTTGTTTATCAATGTAGCACTGAGCATCTTCCCATGTCTCTTTCATCAGAACACATTTTTAATTTATATCCTTTTCACTCCCATAGTGCTTTGTCTGAATATTTGTTATAATAGTTTTGCAAATATGCTTTATATTATTAGCAATTTATAATAGCTTGCCACCACTATTAACTTACAAGTCCATGTGATATGGAAGAAGAGTAGATAGCAATGGGAAAACATGTGCTTTTTACTTTTAAATTTATCGTCATACCTTAAACATCTAAATTGAACATCCTAGGCTATCAATATCAATATTTTTGACTCAAACAAAATATCTGAAAGTCAGTTTAATAATTCTTTTTGAAAAAATACACTCATTTTAAATACTTTTTAGATCCATTTTAAACTCATTTTAAAACTATGACAAATTCTACCATAGGAATGATTTTAAGAAATACTGTATATGGTAGACGGCAAAAGAGCAAAGTTTAATCCATGTCACTTCATTTGTGACCTTGGCAAAGTTACTTTGGGAGTACAAAACATTGACATAACATTCAGCATATATATAAAAAATGGAATGCACATTTAAACATATATATAATGTATAAGCATATGCATGATATATAAAAGCATATATATGTACACAAATATATTTGTACACAATGATACAGACCTTGTCCTATTTGCTTATCAATGTAGCACTAAACAAACCCAGTCACATGTATCTGCCTCACAAAATCTCAGTATGGCCTGAGGAATAGTTTTGAATCAAAAACAATTAGTGAAAGGAAGCAGGAAGCTGGCTGACTGGAATTAGAAAAATAACCAGGAAATTAAAAATCTAAAAAATTTTTCAGGGCAATGTAACATCTAAAATATTCAGATAACTTTTATTGGAATCAACTTATAGTTCCAGCAATTATGATGAATTCCATTTTAAATGAGTTTATGAAAGGTTCTGATTTGCATATTTTACCAATTTTACATGATTATGTTGAGTAATATGACAGTGGAATAATACCTCTCTGAATTTTTTTATACAAAAATAAGATAGATGATGAGTATTAGGTGAAACATCAACACCACATTAGATTCCTAGAGGAGCTGATTCTAGGATTTGTTCTAAGAAACAAGTTAATCTGCACTGTGGGAGGAATGAGCTTTACTGCCTGTTGTGATAAGACAAACTTTCCTCCCTTCAGGACCAAAACAGGATTCCTCAGGCATCTTGGAGTGTTGTGTCCAGATGATGGTCCTATACTAAGCCCCTCTTAGGATATTACCCTGAAGGGACCCACTTGGTCCATGTTAGTGCTCACTCCCCAGCAGCCCACCAGCATCCATGTTAGTTACATGGTATGTATCCCGGCCCCCTTGCCTTAGTAGGACCACTAGGAAGGGCCATTTCAGCTTAGAGCCCCTGAACAGTCAGCAAAGTTGTCCTTTGCATCTGCATCAATTTTCAGCACCTTCCTCTATCCATTCTTTCTTCTTTTACTTCCACATGGCATTGACCCCAAGGAACTTAGGCTTCTGCTTGCCAATATCCATCTCAGAATTTGCTTCCTTGTTAACCAAATTAGGGGCAGATGGGTTGTTCATTTGTTGCCAAGTGCCCCAAATAGTGAAATATAGAAATTCGTATAGGTTTTGACATTTGCATTTCAGAGAATGGGACATTTCTCTTTTTTGTGTGTTGGGCTAGAAAATAGATCTGGGCAGAGTTTTGTCTTTTCTATGTAGAAAACAATATAGTATTTTAAACTTCATCTTTCATTGAATCGAGCCATTGTTCTGTGCATTAGCTACATGTTTGTAGTTCATGACTACATCGTACTACATTGTTCAATCTATGTTGTACATGACTAGGTACTGTGTAAAATCTAATGATGAACTAAATAATAATTGAGGAGGAAATATCATGTTATGTTATTTTCACTAATTTTATTTGTAATAGATATTGTGTAATATGGTTAACAAGGTGTTTTTATATGTTTTGTTTTTGTTTTTTTTTTTCATTTTATTCTCATGAAATCATGGGAGCTGGCATGCATTACTATTCTCCCTCAAGAGGAATAAACTGAGATTTGGCAAGACTGATTATCTTGCCCTAAATCACCCAGGTAAAACTTACTGGATCCCTTTTCTTTCTAATGTATTTATTTAATAGATACATGATCTTCCTCTGTTACTATATTAGTCTGCTTTCACACTGCTAATAAAGACATACACGAAACTGGGCAATTTACAAAAGAAAGAGGTTTAATTGGTCTCACAGTTCCACATGCCTGGGGAAGCCTTACAATCATGGTAAAAGGCAAGGAGGAGCAAGTCACGTCTTACGTGGATGGCAGCAGGCAAAGAGAAAGTGAGGAAGACAAAAGCGGAAACCCCTGATAAAACCATCAGATCTCATGACACTTATTCACTACCATGGATGAGTATGGGGGAAATTGCCCACATGATTAAGTTATCTCCTGCCAGGTCCCTCCCACAATGCATGGGAATTATGGGAGTACAATTCAGGATGAGATTTGGTTGGGGACACAGAGCCAAACTATATCATTCCACCCCTGGCCCATGCCAAATTTCATGTTCTCACATTTCAAAACCAACCATGCCTTCCCAATAGTCTGCCAAAGTCTTAACTCATTTCAGCATTAACCCAAAAGTCCACAGTCCAGTATCTCATCTGAGACAAGGCAAGTGCCTTCTGCCTATGAGCCTGTAAAATCAAAAGCAAGCTAGTTATTTCCTAGATACAGTGGGGTACAGACATTGGGTAAATACAACCATTCTAAATGGGCAACTTGGCCAAAACAAAGGGGCTACAGGGCCCATGTAAGTCTGAAATCCAGCGGGACAGTCAAATCTTAAAGCTCCAAAACCATCTCCATCAACTCCATGTCTCACATCCAGGTCACATTGATGCAAGAGGTAGATCTCCATGCTCTTGGATAGCTCCACCCCTGTGCCTTTGCAAGATCCAGCCTCCTTCCCAGCTGCTTTCATAGGCTGGCATTGAGTGTCTGCAGTGGAATTTTCCAGGTGCTTGGTGCAAGCTGTCAGTGGATCTACCATTCTGGGGTCTGGAGTACAATGACCTTCTTCTCACAGCTCCACTGGGCACTGCCCCAGTAGGGACTCTGTGTGTGGGCTCTGACCCCACATTTCCCTTCGACACTGCCCTAGCTGAGGTTCTCCTTGAGAGCCCCACCCCGACAGCAAACTTCTGCCTGGGCATGCAGGCATTTCCATACATCTTCTGAAATCTAGGCAGCGTTTCCCAAACCTCAATCTTGACTTCTGTGCACCTGCAGTCTCAATGCCATGTGGAAGCTGCACCATCTGAAGCCATGACCTGAGCTCTACATTGGTCCTTCTACATTGGAGAGGCTGGGATGCAGGTCACCAAGTCCCTAGGCTGCACACAGCTCTGGGATCCTGGGACCAGCCCACGAAATCACATTTCCCCCTAGGCCTCCAGGCCTGTGATGTGAGGGGCTGCTGTGAAAGTCTCTGACATTGCCTTGGTGACTAAAATTTGTCTCCCCATTACTTCTGCAAATTACTGCAGTCAGTTTGAATTTCTCCTCAGAAAATGGGATTTTCTTTTCTATCTCATTGTCAGGCTGCAAATTTTTCAAACTTCTATGCTGTTTTCCTTTTAAACCTGAATGCTTTTAACAGCACCCAAGTCACATCTTGAATGCTTTGTTACTTAGAAATTTCTTCCGCTGGATATCCTAAATCATCTCTCCCGAGTTCAAAGTTCCCAAATATCTAGGGCAGGGGCAACTTGTTAACAGTCTCTTTGTTAAAACATAATAAGAGTCACCTTTGCTCCAGTTCCCAACAAGTTCCTCATCCCTATCTGAGACCACCTCAGGCTGGAACTTATTGTCCATATTGCTATCAGCATTTTGGGCAAAGCCATTCAACAAGTCTCTAGGAAGTTCCAAACTTTCCTACATTTTCCTGTCTTGTGAGCCCTCCAAATTGTTCCAAGCTTTGCCTGTTACTCAGTTTCAAAGTTGCTCCCACATTTTCAGGTATTTTCTTAGCAGTGCCCCATTCTCCTGGCACTAATTTACTGTATTAGTTCATTTTCATGCTGCTGTTAAAGATATTCCAGGGACTGGGAAATTTACAAAATAAAGAGGTTTAACTGGACCCACAGTTCCACATGGCTGAGAAAGCTTCACAATCATGGTAGAAGACAAGGAGGAGCAAGTCACATCTTACAGGGATGGCAGCAGGCAAAGTGAGAGTGAGAAAGAAGCAAACGTGGAAATCCCCAATAAAACCATCAGATCTCATGAGACTTATTTACTACCACAAGAACAGTATGGGGGAACCTACCCACATGATTAAATTATCTTTTGCCCGGTTGTTCCCACAACACATTGGAAATATGGGAGTACAATTCAAGATGAGATTTGGGTGGGGACACAGCTAAACCATATCAATTACCCAAGCTGGAGTGCAGTAGTACAATCATAGCTCACTACAGCCTCAAACTCCTGGGCTCAAGCAATCCTCCTGCCTCAGTCTACTGAGTAGCTAGGATTCCAGGGGCATCTTAATTAAAACAATTTTTTTTTGTAGTTATGGGATCTTGCTATTTTTCCCAGTCTTGTCTCATGCTCTTGGCATCAAGTCACCCTGCCTTGGCCTTTCAAAGGTCTGAGATTACAGGTGTGAGCCACCATGCTTAGCCTCTTTCTACTTTAAACCCATTGGAGACTAGGCCACATCAGCACTGAATCGGCTAGTAGCCCTGGGACTATAGAGCAGAATCTGCTACTGGACCCTGGAAGTACTTTTGTTCTGGGAGCGATGAAGACAGGATATCTGTGGAGTGAAAGGAGAAAAGCAAATAAGATGACTTTGAGTAGATTTAATTCTATGGGCAAATTCACCAAGTAGAATGTTATAAACTTGTGTAGAGCTGCTGGGATCTGAAAATCAGTGCCCAGGTGTGTAAGTCAAGATTATGGGAAAATTTGAAGCGCAAAATGGTGTGTAACCAGAGATCCTCCATAGGCCTAATACATAGTAGGCCTCAGTAACTATATGTAGAGATAATTACTGAATAAATCTATAAGGAATGTATAAGTCCACTTTGATCTGGTAACCTTATAAGACAATGGATTCTTTACTGTCTGGAAGAGTCAGTCTTGTGGGTACCCTGGATTATTACAAAATAAAGTCTTTGGGATTAATGACTTGAGCCCACGCCTCCTGGTAATGTCTCTTTCCTGAGTTTCCGATGTACAGGGGTTATGGTGCCATGATTTGGGTGGTAAGGAATTGCCTTTGCACTTGGTCCACTTAATTTGCAGAATTAGGGGTTGTTTGGGGGAGGGCATTCAGTGTCCATGTGTCTAATATCTTGCCTGAAAACAGATCATCTCCCTCCTGGAATACAGCCACTCATTTACATATGGTTTGGTCATGCCATCATTTGCATACCATAGAATTCCAGAGAATTCTAAGTATTAGTAAACTTACTGATAAATAGTTCTAATTTGCTCTGATTAAACTATAATATCCTTGAAAACAAGAAAGTTACTTAAATGTGCCATGTTTTTAGCATGGTTAATAAATCTCTTTAAAAAGACCTGGTGAAGACAGAGTTAGGTCATGATAAAATGTAAGAATTCAGCTGGTAGACACCAATAGAATAAGTGTTCACAGTGGCCAAATGCATAGGTAGCTTAGGTCTATCCAAAACATGGTCTGAAAAATAATCTTACCAGAGATCATGCACATGGTAAAGATTTGAAAGAGGGAAAATGCAATTAGAAAATATATGAACAGATCATATAGGGGTTTAATTGTAAGAAGGTCGAGGTGGTTGGACAACAAATAACTGTAACAGTTACTTGGGAGAGAAGTCACCTGATACAGTGGAGCTTTAGAAAAAAAAATATTGGTTTCGCAATAAAGTAAGAATTGGGATATAGCAGCACAGAACATCTGAATACTTTGAAAACTATTTGTTATTTGTGTAGAGAGCATATTATAAAATATAAAAGACACAAAAATTCTTCCTGTTCTTTTAGTATTACATTTTAATTTCCACACCATTCTTTTGAAAACTACATTCCAGTTCTAGAAACTTGACAGAAATTTTACAAAGTATAAAAAATCTTCATAAAATAGAATATACCTCTGATTAATAAATCTTCAAAGATAGATCATTAGAAGGCCTGGAATATAGTTATCTAAGGTCTTAAATACTTCCAAGTTCTCTAAATTGTCAAATATGAGGTTATATAGTAATCTCTGATTTATGTTAGATTTTTCAAAAAGATGTATTTTTGCCTCATGGTTAGGACAAGATAAATGACTACATATTTTACAATGGTGTCTATTAAAATTAAGCTTCAATAATGTCAGACAAAAGTTTCCTTTCATTTATAGCACAAAAGCAGCATATTTGAGATGAATTTCCCCAGTTTTTGCTTCAAGTCTATGACAACTGTTTATATTGATTAGCACTATATTTTGTTGTTATCAATTTATACCATATGTATATAATTTGATTTTTTTTCCAATGGACATTCCTACTTATTTGATGTGACTACCTTAACACACATCTATAACTGTTATCAACATGTTTTTCTCAAGGTTCGAAGTATGCTCGTTGTTGAACATACCCTATACAATTCTACTCTTAGATGTAGTGATGAATTGTCTGAGTATAATCTCAAATCTCTGAATTTTCTATTTCAGTATGGTAATTCTAGAATGTCCTATACATCCTCTGCCCTGTAGTTTTCTATTTACATTGACTTCCCTTCAGTGCCATCAACTAAGACATCTTCCCACATCACTTTAATCAGAACACATTTTTCATTTACATCCTTTTCACTCCCATAGTGCTTTGTCTGAATATTTATCACAATATTTATGCAAATATGCTGTATATTATTAGCAATTTATAATAACTTGCCACCAGCATTAACTTACAAGTCCCTGTGATATGGAGGGAGGAGAGGAGATAGCAGTGAGAAAACATGTACTGTTAATTTTTAAGTTCGTCATCATGCCTTAAACTTCTGACTTGAACATCCTAGGCTATCAATATCAGTTGTTTCTTGAATTAAACCAAATACCTGAAAGTCAGTTTTAGTAATTTTGTTTTGAAAGAATACACTCATTTTAAATCTATTTTAAATTGATTTTAAACCTAGGACAAATTATATAATAGGAATGATTGCAAGAAATACTGCATATGCTAGACAGAAAAAGAGCAAAGTTTAATCCATTTCTCTTCTTTTGTGACCTTGGCAAAGTTACTTTGGGAGCACAAAACATTGACACAAGATCCAGCATATAACTCCGTCTCAAATATATATATATTTTAAAGATACAGCATATTATTTGTATGTTTCATTTTGGTAACTATATGAAGTTTACCAGTGTCTACCTATTGGTATTAGTTTTGTCATTTAAAAACTTAGAAAAATAATATCTACGTTTTGTTTCTTACAGGGTCAATGTGAGCATCAAGTAAGACAAAATGGGTGGAGCTACATGGTGTTATACAAACTGACATCATTATTAGCATTGTTTTCTATTTCACTATATATATGTAGGATTAATAAATACTCTCTCCTTTTGCCTCATGTACATGTTGAGGAGATTAATCAATGGCTGTGTTAGAGTGTTTTATAGTTGGCATATTATGTGTGATATGGTTTGCATGTTTATCTCCTCCAAATCTCATGTTAAAATGTGATTCCCAGTGCTGGAAATGGGGCCTGGTGGGAGGTAATTGGATCATGGGGGCAGATCCCTCATGAATGGCTTAGCACCATTCCCTTGATGACAAGTGAGTTCTCAGTTCATGTGAGATCTGGTTGTTGAAGAGTCTGGGACCTTCCCCCTCGCTCTCTTGCTCCCTCTCTCACCATGTGACCTGCTTCCTCTTGCTTTGCCTTCTGCCATGCATAAAAGGTCCTTGAGACCTCACCAGATACCAAGCAGATGCCAGTGCCAGGCTTTTACAGACTGCAGAATCATGTGCCAATTAAATCCCTTTGTTGATAAATTACCCAGCCTCAGATATTTCTTTATAGTGATGCAATGGAATAGCGCAATGAGTTTATGTGTATTATCTCAATTCTCATGTTAGACTTCATGACTGACTTTAAACACTACTATGAAATAGGCTTAAAAATAAAATTTTAAATCTGTACTCTACAATTTTTTCCCTCTTCCCCTTCCCCTTCCCCTCTCCTCCTCCTCCCCCTCCTCCTCCTCCTCCTCCCCCTCCTCCTCCTCCGCCTCCTCCGCCTCCTTCTTCCTTGTTGTTGTAGGGTCTCACTCTGTCACCCAGACTGGAGTGCAGTGGTTATGATTATGACTCACTGCAGCCTCAAACTCCTGGGCTCAAGCAATCCTCCCATGGAACTGAGACCACAGGTGTGTACCACCACATGCAGTTAATTAATTTATGTGTTTACTTTTCGTAGAGACGAGGTCTCAGTACATTGCGCGGGTTGTTCGTAAACTGGGCTCAAGTGGTCCTCCTGCCTCAGCTTCCTAAAGTGCTGAAATTACAGACGTGACCCACGGTGCCCAGCCCTGTGTTTCTTTTTGCTTGTTTGTTTTCCTTTTGCCCTAAAATTTTTCACTTATTTTTGTTTTGTTTTTCTTCATGAGCCTTAAACATGGTATAAATATACAGACACACAGACATACACATATGAAAATCTCTCTTAAACCTTTATTTGTAATTTCAACTCAGTATTTGACATTGCCTCAAAGATGTCCCAACTCTTTATCTAAATAGATCAAACAAACGTATTATTTCAGTATCACAACTGTCCACTCTCTTTTCTATCTTCATTTCTGTTAATTACACAAACATGACCCTGGATATTTTTACCATTTCAAAGCAATTCCTCACACCAACTTCATATTTTACCTCATACTGTAGAAGCTGAAGAAATTATATAGATTTTTCCTCCATGAGACATCATGTATTTATTTATTCTTTCAGCAATATTTCCATCCATGCATAATTTATACAACTGGAATTAGCAATACTTCAGTCATCTTCTAGAAAGGCTCTCTTTCTCCTTTCTGTTAACATTTTAAACTATCCTAACCTAAAAAGAAATTTAGTTTTCTAAAACATAATTCTGCACATTCACACCGTGATTAAAAATTTAGTAATTTTGTTGCTTTTCAGTCAATATGAAAGCTTTACACTGGCAATTTATGGTTCATAACGAGTCAACTTACCTGGCCTGATTTATTTTCCAGGGCATCTGTGTATATAATCTGTGTTCAAACAAACCTAGATTATCTGCTGTTTCCTGAACCTGCTTGTGAGTCTATGGTCATAATAGTTTCTCCCTAGTTCCAGTACCACCACCCATCTTCATCCGTCAAGGCTTATTTCAAATGTCATCTCTTTAAGGATCACCTTTGGGCTTCCCTTAACTCAATGCTATCTTTCTTCCTAGAAAGCCCCATAAATCTTGATTTTCATGTTTCTCCCTGAATTTATCATAATCTAGCTTTTCAAACTGAAAGTCAGAGAGCTGAGCATTTTCTCTTAGCTGCTTTGGAAATTGTCTTGTAGGACCAGGGACAGTAATAAGTAATATAGACATGAAGTCTAAAACTCAAGCTGGAATCAGAGCCAGTATACTCTTATTGGTTATATAGCGTGTTTTCACATGATATTTATTTTGAAGATAGTGTTTCACAAATTAAAATTTTAAGGAATAAAGATCCCTTTAATTAGAGCTGTTTTGTGTATTTATGTAGCATGAATTCATTACGCTGCAAGTTTCTTAGGAGCAGAGGTTGTATGGTATGCTTAGGAGCAGAGGCTGTATGGCATCTAACAGTTTTCCAGTAGTAAAATAATGCAGTGTTAGATTGACTTGGTGATTTTTCAGTGTGTATGCCTAGCAGAAAAGACATATTTCTGAACATGGATCATGATCTATCTGTGAGACCTGAGTTGAATCAAAAGGACAGTGTTATTCACAGGGAAGAAGTTCAACATAGTAGTGATTCAGAACCTGGTCTCCAGAAGCTGACTTTTGTTGTAAGTCCTGTCTCTGCCATTTAAAGGCAAAGTGTTCATAAAATTTTCACATTATCTCTCTGTGTCTTCATTTCCTCATATGGAAAACAAGAGATAGTAATAAAAGTACCTATTTCACATAATCGTGTTAGTGCATATGGAGTTAAAATATGTAAAGCCCTCAGAACAATGTCTTGTACATGTTTTTTTTTAAAAAGTTATTTTCATTGGTATTTTATTAGTGCATGTGTCTCAGTTCACTTTTCATTGCTATAAATGAGACAAGATGTTTTATAAACAAAAAAGGCTTATGTGGCTTATATTCTCCTGGCTGAAAAATTGGTATCTGATGAAGACCTCAGACTGTTTTCACTCAAGGTGGAAGGTGAACAGGAGCAGGTGTGTGCAAAGATCACATAGCAAGAGAGAAAGCAAAAGTGGGGAGAGGTGCCTTAGTATTTTCAGCAAGCATCTCTTTTGAGAACTAATAGAGAAAAAATGCACTTATTAACATGAGGATGGCACCAAGCCATTCCTGAAGGATCTGGACCCATGACTCAAACATTAGGCCCTGTCTGCAACATTGGAGATCAAGTTTCAATGTGAGGTTTGGAAGGAAAAATGTCTAAACTATAGCAGTATGCATGTATCATCGCTGGCCACCCAGCATCTGCGTCTCCTTTCTATGTTAAAAAAATTCTCACTTGATAAAGGACCAAAAGTTGTCCGTTATGCACAAAAAAAGAATGTGTGAATACAAGGTCATTTGCTCTATTGTATTAGAAAAGAGTAAATGGCTTTGTATTCACAAATTCTGGCAGGGCAGGCATGTAATATAAACTTCACCAAATAAATAAGCATTTTTAGTATTTTGATGTAAAAGTTGATGCAAACAAAGTAGATTTGAGAGTCTCTTTGGGTGGGTGTAGCAATGACAGAAGTCCTTGTATGTAATATCTAAGGCAAACTAGTAGTAGCAGAGCAGATTGTAGTGTCCAGGCATTCATGCCTCTGCTGTTATGAATTCCTCCCAGTTGTGACTCCAGTTTCTTCCTGATCTTTTTCAGAGCCTGTTTCTCTGGTCATCACAGTGATAATGTGAAACACCAAATATCTATTTTACAAATCACAGCTTCATTGAGATATAAATCGTATACTACACAATTCATAGTTACACAACAATGATCACATCAAGTTTATAATATTTTTATCACTCCAAGTAGCAACACTACACCCATTAGCAGTCACCCCCTATTTTCCCCAATGCTTCTACCCCCAGTCCTAGGCAAGCACTAATCTACTGTCTGTTACTATACATTTGCCTATTCTGGCTATTTCACATAAATGGAAGCATATCACATGTGATATTTTGTGATTGGCATCTATCACTTAGCGTATAATATTTTCAAAGTTCATTCATGTTGTAACATATATCAATACTTCATCCTTTTTAATTGTAAAATAATATTCCATTGCATGTTTATACTTTCCTCCTATTTATTAGTAGTTAACATTTGGGTTACTTCCACTTTCGAGAGGTAATCTTGGAGACCAGTCTTTGAAGTTTGTCCTGACTCCAGGAGGGCTGTTCTCAGCTGCCTCTTTCCCTGCTTTTCTCTGGTGATTTAGTTGGCCTACAGTTTAGTTTGCCGAACTAATAGAGCTACCAACCTCCTCTTAATCACTTATCAGCAAGTCTCCACTGTTTTTATACCACCGGTATATCTGAACTTCCTGTACTGTGTTCCAAATGAAGTCAGTTCCTTTGGAGAGAGCTTCAAAACTGTCTATATAGCTTGCCTCTCTGCCTGGGCAAAATCTCTGAACTACTGTTACAGAGCTAGGAGCAGGGACAGTGACCCACTTTCTCAGATGACATTCTGCTTTACAAGCAGGGTGCTCAGAGTGGATGGTGGTCTAATTTTCTCTGCTTGCCTCCTCCAGCATAGATACTCCACCCTAGAAGTGAGCTGGCTGAGGGCACTGGAGGCTCCAGTATTCTAGTCCTGGCTGTGTCTATGACAGACTCTACCCTACAAATGGGGACTTACAGAAGATGGGACCCTCAGCCTCTCCAAGATGCTAACCTAGAATACAACTTCTGCCATAGAGATAAGGATGATGAGAAGTGCTGGTTGACTGTGGCTCTTAAATAAACATGGCAGTTCTTGATTGGGAGCTGGGATTAGAGAAAGCCCTATCTTGGTAGACATACCCAGAGTGGTACTTCCAGTCATGCCAAACTGTGACTAGATGAGGGTACAGCAGAGGTTGAGAAAGTCAGTGGGTTTGAGGGTAGCTCGATTCCCACAGTTTCTTGGTGTTTTTCACTGAAGTTTAGTTTCTCATTTTTTGTTTGTCTTTAGGATCACTTGCACAAATGTTAAATGTTATTTTTTAACATAATTTCACCATTTGTGGTTGTTTTGCTGAGAAGGAGCAATTTTGCAGATCTCCTCACATTGCCATTTGAAACAGCACCACTCAGCCATGGGTGGTGGCTCACACCTGTAATCCCAGCACTTTGGGGGGCCGAGGCAGGTGAATCACCTGAGGTCAGGAGTTTGAGACCAGCCTGGGCAACATGGTAGAACCTCGTCTCTACTAAAAATACAAAAATTAGCTGGGCATGGTGGCATGTGCCTGTATTCCCAACTACTTGGGAGGCTGAAGCGGGAGAATCTCTTGAACCCAAAGGGTGGAAGTTGCAGTGAGCTGAGATAGGCCACTGCCCTCCAGCCTGGGTGACAGAGCGACACCTTGTCTCAACAACAACAATAGAAGAAAGGAAGGAAGGAAGGAAGGAGAGAGAGAAAGAGAGAGAGAGAGGAAGGAAGGAAGGAAGGAAGGAAGGAAGGAAGGAAGGAAGGAAGGAAGGAAGGAAGGAAGGAAGGAAAAGAAAGAGCAAGGGAGGGAGGGAGAGAGGGAGGGAGGGAGGGAGGAAGAAAGGAAGGAAAAGGAAAGAAGGAAGGAAGGAAGGAAGGAAGGAAAGAAGGAAAAAGAAAAGAAATATCACAACTCAATGTCCTACTGCTAAGTCCCTTTCTATTAAATACTTATATCATCAAGATTCAGTTTTTGTATCTCACAAGCCTAACCAGCATCTTATGAAAGCTCTGCATTTAGATATCCATATAGCGAGACTTGCTATGGGTGTGTCTCGTATTTCTCACTGTTGACAAATGTTAAGCTAGAACTTACATTAATGTAAGAAATATAATACAAATCCACCTCAAGTCTGTGAGGTTTAAGCTACTACTGTAGGGACCTTCTTAATGAAATGGTCTATCCTATATGTCTAAATCTTGATATATGAAAAAATACTTTACACTATCTCTCTTTAATCTGCAAGTGAATTACTATAATCATGCTGCATTTAAAAGTCTACTTCTCCATAATTAATTGCATTTACTATTTAGCTATACATTCTTGAATTTGAAAAATGTTGTGTAAAAGTATTTCTTATGTGAGATTAGACCATATTTATGAAGAATAAAGAAAATGTAATAGTATGACTGCACGTTTATTCCCATATTGCAACTTGAATTTTTTTAAGTGGCAGATTTTTCTAAAGAGAATATTTAGGACAAGGTGTTTGGAAGGTGTGAGCTTATTAAACAGAATTCTAACTTAATTGTGAGAACATTTTGAGATAATCTGTATTTTCTTCTAACAAAGTTATCTTACTACATAAATTTGTACTCGTTCTGAACAAAGGTTCTGGGTAGACTGTGAACCTAAAAGACAGATGCACATGTCAGACCCCATCATGATTAGACATACCAGCCACTCATCAGAGATCTGAATCTCCAAACATTCCATATGGCTATAAATAGTGCAATAGAACGAGGTCCCCAGATTGATAGTCCCACATGTTAGGTGGCACATTCTAGTGAGATACTTGCAGTTTTCCCACTAATAAATTATAAAATTCTTGTTGGCAGGGATCATGTCTTATTTGAACTGTTGCTCCTCAGTAGACATAATAGGATCTTATAGGTGTGTATCAATCCTTTGCAAGTAGGTGAATAGTTAAGATTCTAGTTCTAATTTTCTGAAAAATTTTTTCATTATTAAGTTGTAAATGCCAAAAGCAAAATTAAAAAAAAAAATCATTTAATAGAGAATTTGAATATATAACTCATACAGTGTTTATAGTCTAGAAAATTGGAAGGAACGTTGCTTGGGGGTTGAAGACCTGCAGCCAGAATTCCATTCTGTACTATTTTGGGTAAGTCACTTATCCTCTCTAAACTTCAGCTTCATTATTTGCAAAATTAAATTATTTACATTTAGCGATGTTTTTCGATTTTAAAAAGCTGTAATTATGCCTTTTTAGTACCCTGGTTCCAGTTGAAACTTTTCAAACAAGCAGTTTTTAGTAGTAAAGAAAATTACTAAAATATGTAAAAGCCAGCCTTCTCTTCTTCCTCCTCCCCTCCCCGTGTGTGTGTGTGTGTGTGTGTGTGTGTGTGTGTATGTGTAGGTATGTACATAACCTCTTTAATACCTATGTGCACAAGACCTACCTTTTTAAATTATTTGATCATCATCTTGAAAAGTTAAGCCAGGCCACTGATAAAGGAAAAAGTCAACTTTAAATAAATTCTCCTAAATTTACCAATCTTTTCCAGAAGGAAATAGACTATGAACTTTTGCCAGAACATTCTCCTATGAATGTGATGATATGAGACTGTCTTGCACCATTAATCAATTCACAAAATAGCACTTCATACAAATATATATCCTCTGCATTCTTTGTGGTTTTAGAATGGACATTTATTTAAATGTAACCTACTGCAGTTATTTAATGAGATTATTCACTATTCGTTAGGTTTTTAAATTTTTATTTTATCTTCCTATGAGAAGAAAACCAAAATGATCTGACCACTTATATCAATTTTTCTATAAGTTATTGTCCAAGGCAAATGTGAATATACAGATAAAGAGAAGATTTAAAGGAATTATTCTATTTGCTTAAAACATCTGGCTTAGATCATAAATGATGCTGTGTATAATAAATTTTGTACATTTAGATGTCCAGCTGATTTTCATTTTGATTATATTCATGTGAATTTTTTTTTAAACTTTATGTTCTTTTTTTCAAAGTCTATTAATGTAGGAAGATGGTTTTTAAGCAATTATCATACAGAACATGTTCCATTAGCAGGATCAAGGTGTTCTGCTGCTAAAACTGAAAAATGAGTATTCTCCCAACTTGTAAGACAAAATACTTACTCGAGAAAATTTTTGTCAACGATAAGTTTTTCATATGAATATATTTGTCTTAGAACATTGACTATTATTGCATCTTATTGATCCTATATGTATGTAAGGTATCTAATATGGCAAAAAAAATTGTGTGTTTGGATTTCATTAGTACATAATACTCAGTATCTCAGATTTTTTATGGTATTCCACAGATAGCACTGTGTCAATATCGTTTAGTGCTAACCAACTGAACAATATTGACAACAACTGATCTAAGTAAGAACTTTAAGAAAGCAAAAGGAAAATTGTAAGTGTGAAAAATATGAAGTGAGGAAGTGAATATTCCTGGTGAATAAACCTCTTTGAGTACTATAGATATACTAAACTGTCTAGTGCACCTATATCAAATTATTCATCAAGTGCTCTTGAAAATTTTCCATAAGGAGAAACTTAGAAACTACCAGCTTAACAGAGTGAGTTTGAAAGCTTGAGCTTTCCTTATTGGGATGAAAAAACTTCTCAGCCTGACGCGATGGCTCATGCCTATAATCCCAGCACTTTGGGAGGCCGAGGCAGGCAGATCAAGAGGTCAGGAGATAGAGACCATCCTGGCTAACACGGTGAAACCATGTCTCTACTAAAACTACAAAAAATTAGCCGGGTGTGGTGGCGGGCACCTGTAGTCCCAGCTACTTAAAAGGCTAAGGCAGGAGAATCGCTTGAACCCGGGAGGCGGAGGTTGCAGTGAGCCGCGATCCCGCTACTGCACTCCAGCCTGGGTGACAGAGTGAGACTTCATTTCAAAAATAAAAATAAATAAAAAAAGAAAAAATTTTTAAAAAGAAGATGTTTCTCATAGTATACTATAAGAAATTTAGAAAAGTTTATTTACCATAAGTAATTCTGGTAAATAGTGGCAATTCAAATACTAACACTAATTTGATTTAAACAATTACATTTTTTAAAGGCCTCGTTTAGATGGTCATAATTTTGCAGAAGAAGAGTTAGAAATGTATTTTCAATGGTGGGGATGGTGTTCCCTGTTTCTAACACAGAGAATCACAATTATTAAAAATAAAAATAAAAAGCCAAGCACGCAAGCCAGCCAGAAAGCAAGAAACAAACAGACAAAAAAGCAAGTTTGAACAAAAGCCTATTGGAAAGGCAAGGGGCTCACTAGACTATAAGTCATTAATTGAATCTCACAATGATGCCTTAATTCAGATAAGTTTTATTTTATTTTTTAGCATGTTTTCTTCATTACCTTGATTTAGACCCATTATTAAAAATAATTTAAGAAGATAATGTCATTATTTGCATAACCAAGAAGTAGAAAAGCCTTCTGCTCCCATGAAAACCACTATGCATGAAAAAGACAGAAAAATACAGAGAAAGACACTCAAAAAGTACAAACATCTATGGAAAATTTCTCACAATAGTGAATGCCAATGACACAATATGGATTTTTGTATTCAACTGACACTTAAAGGTTTCTTTTCAAATATAACATTTTTGTTAAAAGTAATTATTTAAATTCTGCCATTAATTAGTTTTGCCATTCAACAAGGCTTTTTAAAAATAATTTGAGGTTAAATTATTCATCTCTTATAAATAATTTATGCATACATTTCTTAGATCATACCTGTGCATGATCAAGTACATCTATTCTTGTTTTCCAGATGACATGATTTCTCTACAAACAGATGCCTTTTCCAAATTTACAATTTATCATAGGTAAAATAAATCACCCTCATGAATTCTAGGTAGAGTGAGAGAAGACTATAGTGTAAAACTAAGTTCAATGCTCAGGGATCTTCCTTTCAAAATCGTCCAATCTCCCTTAAATAAAATTCTACAATAGCACTATTTATAGCTGTAGAATGAGAAAAATTTGGAACTTGGTCTCACTGAGAAATCATATTATTGTCCTTAGTCATGAAGCAATAAGAACAATCTTGAAGCTGGAAGTTGCCTAAAAAAAACAAAAAAAAAAAAAAAAAAGGAAAAAAGCTAGATTCTACAGAAAAGCATCCACAAGGCTGCTAGACAATTTAGAGCTTTAGAAATACTGAAATCAGTCATCACCCTCGTAAAGTTAGCAATTCCTTACTGAAACTCAGACTTTCTGTTCTAAAATCTTAACAGGAACTCAAATTCTCATTATTTTAGATGGAAAACATTATAAAAAGTTACAGGAATATTTAAAACTCTTGAAACAACTTCCAAAAATGTAAATAAACTCTTTAGAATGCCAAGAACAAGTATCAAACTACTATTCAAAAATACGAAATGCTGAAACATTCCTACCTAATCTCCAAAATGTCAATATGGTTATTAACAAACAGGCTGGGCACTGTGGCTCAGGCCTGTAATCCCTCTACTTTGGGAGGCTGAGGCGGGCGGATCACCTCAGGTAAAGAGTTTGAGATAGCCTGGACAACATGGCAAAAACCCGTCTCTACTAAAAATACGAACATTAGTCAGGCATTGTGACACATGCCTGTAATCCCAGCTACTTGGAGGCTGAGGCAGGAGAATTGTTTGAACCTGGGAGGCGGAAGATGCAGTGAGCCCAGATGGCATCACTGCACTCCAACCTGGTTGACAGAGCAAAACTCTGTCTCGAACACACACACACACACACACACACACCACACACACCACAGTTGTTGTATATACAGAGATATGATCATGATAATTACATTTTGTTTATCTGTTTTGCTGCCTTTCATATGATTTCTTTCAACACTTTGTCAGTTTTAGGAGAAGATTCATTGTATAGTAATAGACGAAAAGAAGGGCTAAATATAAAGGCACAGTGTAGTCATTTCCAGGATGAGACCAATACAGCAGAGAAAGGTTCAGGTTGTATATTTTGCCATATGCTTCCATTAAGAGCCCAAAATGTGCAAAAATCCTTTTTAATTAACGTATCAGCTTCTCGAAGTTTCTATATGTGATTATGACATACTATCAATTACGTTTGAAATGTCACTTTGATATTTTGTTAAAAATGTTGTTTTATAAAAAATCACCTTTGGGAAAATAAACATAAATTGTTCCTATCTAAGTTCCAGTTGAAAACCATGGTAATGAGAAACATGTATGTGTTAGGATATCGGGATTTAAAAAACAAAAAATATAGGGAAAATGTTACTAGAAGAAAGTCTACAGAAATTTGCCCAAATTGACATTTAGATTACAGAAAATTGGCAGAATCTTTTCAGTTTACATACAAAAGACCCCTCAGAAAATTCTGCCTAAGTTTTTTCTGCAATATGGAGCATATAGAAATGTTTATTTTGGAGATGAAACAGGACAAGTTCCCAATCTGAAAATGTTTGCTCAGAATTTCCACGCATTTCTCTAAAAGACTTTGGAATATTGTAGTTGTTTAAGCTTATTACCTGCCTTCTAAGTCTCATAAGCAATAAAAAAGTTTTGGTGCTACTGCTTCAAGTTTTTAATCTATACCTTGATTACTTCATCCACCTTGATTGCATTCAGAACAGAAAGATTCTCTGTTCTAGACTTTCAGCTTTGTCTCATGATCAGTTATTGTGGTATATAAAAACACAATAGCATTTCACTTTAATTAGCTATATGGCTTTACCAACAGCTGAATTGAGATCTTTCTTTCTTTCTTTCTTTCCTTTTTAATTTATTTTTACTTTGGTTTCATGCTCTTAGAAAGGCAAGCTGTTTCCAGATTGAAACTACTTCTGGTCATTTCTAAGAAAAACAAAAAGCTAGCAAAATAGGAACAGGAAGCTATATATAAAGCACTTAAAAATGTAAACCCAAGTTATTGAAATAATGATTGAATTAATGCTAAAATAATTTTATTACTAATTAATGAAGACATACATTAATTTATAATTTGAATGAAATAAACTAGTTATAAAATTAGATATAGCCACCATCTGTGTTTAGGAATGTTTAAGAGAGGAAAGAAAACACAAGTATTTCAATATGCTGTTGGAGATAGTTATTTATTTATTTTTTTTCTCAGCCTCCCAACTAACTGGAACTACAGGCACCTGCCACCATGCCCAGCTAATTTTTTTGTATTTTTAGTAGAGATGGGGTTTCACCGTGTTAGCCAGGAAGGTCTTGATCTCCTGACCTTGTGATCCACCTGCCTCAGCCTCCCAAAGTGCTGGGATTACAAGCGTGAGCCACCACGCCCGGCCTATTGACAATCTTTTATTGCATCATGTATATAGTAACCAAAACAATCACTGTTCTCTGTGAATTCATCATTCTTTCTCAGTTTCTCAACTTAAATTGTACATGAATACTGATCAAATTATTATATTAAAACAAATTAACATTTATGGATAACATACAGATTATATACAATAACTAGACATAAACATTGCATGCATACACATATTGCAATCTATAATGTTATGCTATATATGTTGCTATTTACAAACATTAGATTAAGCTTTTATGTCATCATTTGATAACATGATAACCATTTACTGTTTTTGAAATCTTTGAGCCGAGGATTGCTTTGAAGACATGTATAGCTAACTATATAGGCCCTGTTCCCCTTTTGTTTACTTCATGCCCTCATTTCCAATGAACATCCAAAAAATGAACTTCAGTTTGCTATTTCTGATGCTGAACCACCTTGAGGACAAGATATAGAGTCTATAATGTTTCAGTATTAGAGTCGCTGGAGATACCACCAAGTCTGTCAGGATTGAGGATAATCACTCTCTTTCTCTTTAGTATCATTAATAAGGATTTGATCTCAATCTACATGTCATCTTCCAAAAAACCTGTTGAATGCAAACTTTAAACTGCATAAGGTAAAATCTACCCATAAATACTCCACTTGAGATTTACAGTGTATTTTTGTTTGTTTTAGTGGAAATCCCTACTTTCCATTTGGATATAATTAGTAACTTAGGCCACATTGATTTTTCCTTTCTTGTTCAACTAATGTTATTTGTTTGGTTGTTGTTTTTATTGTACATTACTGAGAACATTTTCAAGTCAGTTTGTACTCTTAGATAACTTGAAACTGATGACATAGGCAGTTATTTAATATTTTGTCCCTGAGTCTCATCTTTTTTCTCTAATACATGTTGTTTTATCCAATTCCAACCTATAAACTTCTCCCCTTGTCGATTATTTGCATGAATTGAAAAGCATTTCAAACGTTTGCCAAATCTCTTTTTATCTTAGTGTTTCTCAACCTTAATCTATTTTCCTGTACTAAGTCTGTAATTCTGTCTCCACATTCTTTTCTCCCCCGTGAACTTATCTCTAATCGCAGGCATTTTTCATGCATAAAGCCTGTAATGCCTTGTGTTACTATTCATGCCATGTGCTCTCACAGATTCAGGAGATCAGCATTTATATTAGCACTCTGGGCCACATGAATCCATTTTCCCAGCTAACAAATCTTCCTATAAGTATGTGCCAAATGAGGGAGAGTGGCTGTAAACAAGTTTGTGTGACAACTATCACTGTTAATGCTATTTTTAAAAGTCATTTTCAGACAATATTGTCACCTGCAACAGGATTCAAAAAAAAATAACAAATTGGACTAGAATATGAGTATCTCCTACCTTTTCACCTGACCTATGTGATTTCCAGATTTTATAGTTATCCCCTTCTGTTTAAGACACTTGATTCACACCTAAAGAGACAGCTCAGACACTGGCACCTGTCTTAAGTAGGTGGTTCAGAGAAATGCTTAAACCAGTAGTCAGAACACAACATCAAGTACCTATTGTTCTAATTCTGAATTTGCTTCTTTATCTGATTTTTCTGATTTTTAACTTATCCACCTGAGAGAATTCTCAAAATAGCAACATGCATAATATCTTTTCATTTCCACGACCTTGGTCCTACCTTCCTTATGCTATTTCATCCTCACTCTGCTACCTCCCCTCTTTCATTCCTCTGTTATGGTGCAGGGACTTTATACTAACATCTAGCTTGTTAAAATTAGAACCACAACACCTCATGCCAGGTTTCTAATTCATAATGCCTGCTCCTGTATTTGCCAGAATTCTGCTATAAGCTCTGTGGGGAGATCCTGCAATATGGCATTAGCCTTCCAGCTACACAGGCCCACATTGCTTTTTCCTGCACCCACCTATGAATATCGGATATAGAGGCTGCTTATACTTCTTTTTATTTCCTTATACGTCTCATACTTCCTTTGACTGGTTCCCCAGAGCCTATGCACTTACAGTGAGGAGAACAAATTCCAAGACTTCTCACTTATTCATTGGCAAACTGAATTGAAATGATCCTTGACTACAAATATGGCAATTTGGGTACTAGCTATGTCTCCTTTATTTTTCCTATCTTACCTTGTTGATGTGTGTGATACTCACACTTTCCTCATTTAGCCATCTCCCACTCTTTTTTGTTTTTCCTGTTGGAATTTTAGCCTCTCAGTTTCTTTCTACTTCATTTTCCTTCCCATGTGGTTAAGGCTTTCATGGATCATTCATTCATTCATACATTCATTCATTTATTCATTCATTGATGTAACCAATATTTAACAAACACATGTGCCTGCACTGTTTAAAGTACAGGGGATGCAAAGGTAAATGAAACAGACTGTTCTCACTGAGATTTTGTAAGATGGACTGTAAAAGTAAATAGAGAAAAGTTACAATAATTTATTATTGCAGTAAATTTCAGAAAGGAAATAAAATGGCATGATATGCTGGAATCAGGAAATAATGAGAACAGGGAAAGGAGCTGCTTTACCTTATATGGTCAGGACCAGTCTTGGGACCAAGGACTTGAAGAAAAAATTTGATTAAGTCAAGAAGTGAGCTCTGTAAATGTACAGAAGATCAATCTTCCAGGAAAAGAAAGAGAAAGCAAAGGGCTTGAGGTAGAAAAGAGTTTAGTTGTTAGAAAATAAAACAAGAAAACCTGGCTAAAGTGGAGTGACTGTACAGAAGTATGAGTATGCAGTGAGTTTACAGATATTATTAAAACCTTGTCAAACATGAATAAAAGCTCACATTTTATTTTTAATGAAATGAGAAGTCAAACGAGGATTCAAACCAGGAAGTTCAGATTTTTAGTTTAGAAATGATGATGTCTTGGATCTGGGAAGTGTTAGTGCTGATGGACAGAAATAGACAAATACTTGGGTGTATTTTGTCAAGTTGATACATCATCTAATGATTCTCTGGGGAATTTCATTCATGTCTCAGTGCTCCTTTATAAGTTTTGCATCTTCATAATATAGTCAAAGATTTTACATCACATGCAGAATGATGCAATTTGGATATTCACAGTGTTCTCTGCTTCAGTAACCATTTATTGTCCAGGAAGAATAAAATTACTTAGGAGTAGAGAAAAATATTCATAACCAGCCAACATTGACAGGTAGAATAAAATGACAGGTCAATAGAAAATTCGATTGTTGAAAAGGAATGACAAGAATTATAAATGAAAATGGCAATATTTTAAAGAGAAGATAAATCAACATTGTATATAATAATGCAGGACTTTCAACATGAGTATAAATAATTTAGTTTTGATATAAAATATAATATTGGAGAAACACATTTTCACATTGTCTTCTCCCAAAATAAGATTAAAGTCCTAAAATGTAAAATATATTAGTTTATGGTTCATTAATGTTTATAGTACACCATTTAAAAGTTCAGCACAGTATTCAAGACCTTCCAAAAATCTATCCTGCTAACCTTTATTTGTTATTATTTCTAACACATAAATCAAGCTTTTTCTACATTTATTTTTTTCATTATTCCCTGACTACTTCATACATTCTTTTGAAAAGTGCTCACTTTTACTACTTCCCTACTTAGAATGTTTCCTTTTTTATTCCAACTCTAAAAATACTGCTTCATGTACCACAACAGATATCACTGTCTCTATGAAAACTACTCTGAGAGTGCCATTGACTTCTTTTGCCTCTGTAATCCCACAGCACTGACTATAATTTGTCTAATTTCTATCTAGATAAATGTATATCTCTATTGTATCCACTGACTTTCAAGCTCTGTAAAAACATATACATCATTTACTTTTTTCTTTCTACAATGACTACACAGAACAGCACATTTTGTACAATAGGCTCCCAAAAATACGTGGCAAATTGAATTGAAATCTTATTTCACATAACAATAATCTAACCCACAAACCACAACTACTAAATTAATATATACTCTGGAATGAAAGTAGGAACCATTTTGTTGTACTGTTCTTAGAGTCACTCATCAAGGCAGACTACATTACTAACTTCATAGAGACTACAGTACAGTTTATATAGCATTCATATATTTCCTTGGTCTTTTGTAATAGTGAGACGATCACATCCTTTATAAATGTTCATGACCATAATCATCATCATCATGTGAATAACAATAATAGATGGCATGTCAGATGATTTGCTAGCCATTCTCCTTCATTTTCTGAATTAATCCTATAGCACTGGTTTAGCAAGGTGTTGCTAATTCCATTTTGGAAGGAGAAAATAAAGTTGAGAGGGGTTAAGTGAGTTTCCCAAGATCACACAGAGAATAGCAGAGGGGAGATATAATTCCAGCTCTGTCTGATCCCAGAATACTTGCTCTTTCTCTGTATTACACAGACACAGAGAAAACAAAGCATCATCTTAGAAAAGGGCAGGTCTGCATATTAAGTCTCTGTTGTCTGCTCTAAGAAGCAGAGAGGAGGGCCTGCATGCCCTATTTACCTATAAACCTGTGATGTTAGGTAGGTATTTAAAAGGTTTGCTGTTGGCCAACCACTAAGGGGCAGTGATACATAACAATCGGCACGCTGTGGCTCTGAGCAGCGAGTCATGGCAGCTATAAGTCCATTGCAGAAAAAAGAATTGAATCCTCTTGGTTTTATTTCTCAGTAGAGAACTGGAGCAGAAACAAAGCAAAACACTTTGTCTCCCCCCAGGATCTAGTTATACCTTTTGCTAAGACAAACACATCACATTCAATTCTCCGATCCCATTGCTGATGAGAGAGAAATACATTCAGAGTACCAACTGGAGCATCCAAATATCCCTCACACAAAAATAAGCAGCAGCTTTGTTTACAGATCTCTTTCTTTTCTTTACCACCGTCCTATGCTCATAGAGGCAAGCAAGTTAACTTGTATGAAAACATGTTCTCTTTTTGTTACTGAAGTTTAAGATTTCAAATGGGCTATAATGTCTGAATGCTTGGACCCTAGCAATTAGGGTACTGGTAGTTAATGTCCTTCCAGCTCTATCAGCTCCAGCTCTTTTACATAATATCCTCAGATATTGCTTTTATGCTGGACAAGGTTGGGTGCATGGAAATTGCTATTATAAAGGTTAGAGGGAAAATCCTTGTACTAGAGTTGACATGCTGTATTGATCCATATGAAATCCAACCATTACTGAGACAGATGGGGGAGCTCTGAGACTCTCAATCCAAAAATTGCATCCGTTATTGCTGATGCTGCTGTACATGCTGACAATAGCTACAGTCTGAAAAGCAGGGTTTACATGCTTGAAATAAATTGTTTTGATTAGAACCTTTAGGAGAGAAAGTCATAAGGTACAGTTTTATTGACTACTTGCCAAACAACGCGAACCCATGCACCGTAAGCTTGTTTTGCTCTTGTAAGTCAAGCAACAACTAGGCTTTTATTTTCTAACGTTATGGACTTATAATATAATATATTGTCATTTACTCTGAATTATTGCACGTGTGGCATTTTAGGAAATTGAATTTTCAAGTATTGCTGACTTCCGTTCATATCTTTGTTTATGTATTTGCTTGTAACCTTATAGCAGGTATACTTTAATTTTGTGTGATAAAATTAGACTTCTTTGATTGTATGATAAGTGTTGTGGCCAACAAAGGGAGTTCAAAAAGCTGCCATTGGGTCCTAAGAAACAAATTGTAAAGAGAATAACTATATAACTAACTATATTAATAATGCCTTTTCTGTTCTTTCCTCTGAAGCTTTTTTTTTCCTCTGTGCAGAGAGCTTTCTTTTAATCTATTGCTGTTTTTCCAAAACAAAACAATTCAGTGCAATCAACCAAAAAAATTGGACAAATGGCTGTAAAATGCAAAATGAGAAGCCAGCATCCTTGTTGTCTGAAGCTGGACCTGTGTTACTTTATCCCCCACTAAAGCAATTTATCGTGATGTTCTTTTCCCATTGAAATGCATGGAGCTCATTCTTCTTTCTTACATTCTTAGCATGCATATGTGAATTTCAGTGTTGGCTCTTACAGATAGAATTGAGAGTACAGAAAGTTCACTCTAAGTACTACTTACAATGATACAATTCCTGTGTCTGTTATACCTACAGGAAAACAAACAACTTGCCTAGAGAGAACAAGGGGTGCATGTTTTCCATACAACCACTTTTATGAATACATAAAATTAAGTGCGTGAATAAAAGGAAAATACATTATATAATATATTTTATGATGGACACTGTATTGCCTATTTTACATATATTATACACCAAATTTTATGTCTAATTTACTACAACAAATAAAATAATAATTAACAAATATATAGTGTTGTGCCTATTAAGTGCAAACTTGACTTAATCAGTCTTGTATTTATTAATCCAACTACACCCTAACTTTGTTCAGATTAATTAATCAATTAATAAAATGCATGTAGAACATGATGACTGCCCTCTAGGATTTTATAATCCATTCAACAGATATGAATCATTGTATTCCATTGTTAGCTAGGAAATGCTAAATGTCAAATGATTATTAAAGCTATGTACTAAGATAGCAACAAAGGCCAAATATTGCTAGCTGAATAGAATAATACTTTTTTACTCATACAACAAATGCCTGTTTAAAAAAAAAAGGGCATGTATTAATTAATATGGCAGAACCAGTATACACAGCTAACATTTGACCAATAGCATTTCAAGGTTTCATAAATTGTTCTTAGTATGTGCTGACACCACCAGATTCTAAAATGGTGAGATCCAGGGTCTCAATTTTTAATAACTCATTTCAATGACAAGTTGCCTAGCTTTCAGTTTATATGCCATAGGAGAGCTAAAGGTAGAATTAAATTTGCTAGGATCTGCACCTTGGATGTGGGGTTAACACTGAAGTTTGGACCACAGACTATATTTTTCAGTATCCAGTCTGCATTACCAGACACCCACAGTAATGCTAATTGCAAGGGTCCTGTCATCTTTCTAAATGATACAGTGTTGCAACTTATATCATGAAATTTTATTATCATTATCATTACAGGATAAATAAAAAAGATTATTACATGAAACTAGCTAACACCTGTCCATATGTCAGAATGGCAGGTGTGATTGTAAGGGGCCCACTTACCTAAACAACTTACTTTATCCATTTACATTCTTCAAGAATTTCAGACCATTGTATGCACAGCACGAATATGTAGTAGTCTCACTGCAATGCAAGAGTTAAATCCTGTCTCTCTGCTCTTAAGCAGTCAGGAGGGTCATAAGCATTGAAACAAATGGAGCATCCTTTATTACCTCTGTCTCCTCTGCTGTGTTTTTGAGAGGAAGTATTGGCACTTACTTTGCAACAGATTTGATCTTCTGTTCTCTGAGGAAATGCTGTCACTGGTATTATTTACTCTCTGAGCAAGAAATCCTCATAAATTATAATGGTTCTCCAGACAGCCATTTACAAATTTAATCAGGGATGATATCCTTGCCTTTTTCAATTATCCCCAAATTATATTCAGGCACTGTCCTGTGCCACATTTATTTCGGAAATACAACTACAGCAAGCTTCCAATCTAAAGATACACAGCTGGTAGCCTATTGAAAAAAAAAAAAAGTTATTCCTCCTGCCTAAGAGTATAAAAGTGCTGCAAGAGATTCTAGGTCACCCTGTGTGTCAACAACCTTTTTTGTTTCCTGTTGACAACACATATCACCCAAATAACCAATAATCATAGAATGTGAACATGAACAAGAACCATATCCCAACAGCACAGACTTCGAATACAGAGAGACATGAGTTTTTGCTCTGCCTCCACTATTTACTAGATATGCACCCATGAGAATGTCTTAGCTTCTTTAGGACACATTTTTCTACAAATGTAAAATTAGATCAGCAGAACTCATACAATTATTGATAAAATTAAATGATATAATGTATATAAGAAATATAGAGATGTCTAGATAAATACTCAATAAATGGCAGCTATTATTAATGGCCCACCTCTCCTCTCTCTCTAAATGAAGCAACCTAACCAGGAAGTATTTGCCAAGGATCATACAGAGTTGGGAATAACCTCAGAGTTTAAACATGTGTTTCCACTTCTGCGTCACTTTCTATTAAACTCTGTAGTCGTTTATATTATGTGACACTCAAATGTAAATAATGCCCTGAGCACTCTACTCACTGTTTAGTGGAAATCCTAATAATTTTGTGACATTTCAAGTATGGACATAGACGAATGGTAGACTGTTGCTTCTGGATATATTTTAGGCTCATTTCCAGCTGTTTTTATATTTAGGCATAGTACTGTTGGAAACTGATGCAGGATGAAGTTGAGCTGCCTCAAAACTAAAAACTAAACAGGGCCAAACTAAAGTTAATAAATGAGATGACTACTTTTAATGTGTCAACTTGGTGGGAATCATGGGGGTGTCCAGATACCTGGCTTAGCCATATTCTGGGTGTGTCTGTGGGGGTGTCTGGATGAGAGTTACATTTGAATCAGTAGACTGAGTAAAAAAGATTGCTTTCCTCAATGTGGGTTGGCCCGATCCAAATGCCTGAGGGCCTGCATAGAAGAAAAGGCAGATGAAGAAGGAGTTGATCCCTTCTTTTGCAGTGCTGTTTGAATGAGATATCCGTCTTGCTCTCCCCTCAGGCTGTGACTTAAATCTGGTTTTCAGGCCTTCTGACTCAGCATGAATTACACCATTAAGGTTTCCTGGGTGTCCAGCTAGCAAATGATGTGAAACTTCTCAGTCTCGTGTGAGCCAATTCCTCATAATAAATCTCTTTCTACATATACAACCTATCAGATATGTCTCTCTGGAGCACCCAAATACAATAAGCTAAGTAAAGGATCCTGGATCAGGAGGCCAGAGTACGGCAATCTCGAGAATTGAAGGAATAATAACATTTGTCTTTCAGAGGCCACACATAAGGAGGGGGCCACAAGCAGATAGTTGTATTTGATTTATTTTTGCTTTCATTTTTACAATGATATTTGGGATCCAATAATGGAAACACCAAAGAAATTTTATGAACAGGCAGAGATGAAGACTAAGTACACAAAATTACCTAGATCTATTTCCTTTCAAATAATTGATAACTAGTCAAAATTGCAACAAGCAGACATCAATAATTTCTTTAAAAATAAAGACAATAATTTGCAATGTTATTGTCAGTGATAATCCCGTCTTCTAAGTTACAAGGTTTAGAAAGCCAAATAGATACTCATTTTAAAAATAGGGCCCCATTCAGAAAGTGCTAAAAATGAAAAAATTTATGCAAAATAAATTAGTGTTCATTTTATCATACCACGGTATTATACAGAATCAAACTGAGCAAAATGGTAAAATAATTGTGTTCTACTCCTGTGTCCTTGCTATTTGCTCTGGGATGACATTATATATTTGATAGATGCAGGAGGTGGATATGGGGGATCATCCCCAGAGAATCCCTGACCCACCTCACAGTGTTTACATCAGATGCTTTTGTGCAGATGAGGGAAACTGCCCAGGATATTGTCTGCGCATGACAGGAACAGACTGGGGACCCTCCTGTGCACTGGGAGAATGAGGTGGAGACATAGGAAGTTCGTGTCTTGTGTAGGGAGAAGAGCCGGGCCTCTTCAAGTCCTGTGTGGTGGCCTGGTATTCAGTCTGTGACGTGGGAGCCTGTTAACAGGACCCCTTCTTTTTTCACTGAGAGTTTTCTTTTAATAAATTCCCCTCTCTTCACCTTTCAATATGTCTGCATGCTTCATCTTTCCTGGTCATGTGACAGGAACCCGGTTTTAGCCAAACTAAGGAGCAAAACATTTGCATCATTTTGATCCTATTCCATAGATTACAGGGAAAAAAAAGGCAACATTCAGTGATTTCCAAATAAGAAATGATCCAAAGTATACAGACTTTCAAGCTCTAAAGTGATTTAAAATGTTGTGTATATGTATTTGTATGTAGGAGTTGAGGAATACTGATAGGTATTGAAAGATAAATACTTATACATAATGAGAGCTGAAGTCTCTGAGGCATCCCAATGAATAACGCTTCTCTTCCTTGCTCCGATTTTTTAAATTAAGGTCTAAAACAAAAGGAAGGTGGAAGACAATATATAATCTCTGTGTGTGTATTTCTGGGGGGTGTGTGCGTGTGTGTATATATATGTATGTATATATATTTCTATAGAAACTTTTGGTTTCATTATGACTCTATCTCATAGACTCTAATTTTTCTAAATTATTATCTATATTAATATAAATCCTGGATTGTCTACTATACAATGAAGAACAGGAACAGTGTCAATGATTTTTAAGTGTCACTAGTGAAAGAGAGCCGATTTACCCTTAGTTACCAACGGCCTATCTTTATGAGTCCATAACAACTTGAGTCCTTGCTTCCTCAGAAGAAAGAATTCAACTGAGGGGCGTAAAGCCAAAAAAGAGACCTAGCAAGTTCTAGAGCAGGAACAGAAGTTTATGTAGAAAGTCCTCAGAACAGAAAAGAAAGGATGGTGCGTTTGGAAGGGATTAAAGCAGGCACGTGAAGGTTAAAGAGAGAAGGTCAAGTGCCCCATTTAACTGTGATCCTAGAACTTTTATAAACTTGTCTTTTTCCCCTGATTCTTCTCCTAGGGTGAGCTTTCCTCATTCTCAGCGCTTTCCTTACCCTTCAGAAGTGAGCACGCGCATTGTGTTGAGGGAGTTACATTCATGCCCATCCAAGGCTTTCTTCCCTTTTCTGGGAGAATGTGCCCCAGAAGATCATACTTCACCGTTTTTATCTCTTAACACGCATGCCCAGGAAGTTGTTTCTCCCTGGGTGGTGTTTTCAATTAACATTTTGATCTTAACAGGTACGGACCGTCAGGAAATGGCCTCTCCCTGGTGCTGCGGAATTATCATTTTTAGAAAGGCAATGTGATATTTGCTGAACCATCACCGGACATTTCTAGTGGGTAGGAGGGGAGAGCCCTCTCCTGCCCCACTCATCCCTAACTACCTGTATCAATATTTCAGTAATTCAATCCAATAAGAGCTAGAGTTCTCTTCTGATATTTTGCCATCTCAAAGTCTATGGTACAACAATGTCAATGATCTTCAATATGGCGTCCATTTCTCAATTATCTTAATAATTATATATTTATTGCCCATACAGTATTTACAGTGCATTGGTAGTCTCCCCAGGTAACATGAATATGTCACTTTTGTTCACCTTTAATGAACTTTGCATACAACATAAAAGATAATTTCTGACCAGGTGCAGTGGCTCATGCATGTAATCCCAGCAATTTGGGAGGCCAAGGCAGGCAATTGCCAGAGGTCAGGGGTTCGTGACCAGCCTGGCCAACGTGGTGCAACCCCATCTCTACTAAAAATACAAAAAAATTTGCCATGCGTGGTGGCATGCACCTGTAATTTCAGCTACTCGGGATGCTGAAGCAGGGGAATTGCTTGAACCAGGGAGGTGGAGGTTGCAGTGAGCCTGCACTCTAGCCTGAATGACAGAGTGAGACTCCATCTCAAAAAAAAAAAAAGATGATTTCTGTATCTGTCATGCCCTTCCAACTTAATACTACAACAACACAAGTTTAATAAACCCTAAATGCTTCACTTTGTATTCAGTTTTATACATTTCATTCACATTTACAAGTCATCTTGTCCATCCCTCAGCAAATATTGTGAGATAAGCCTCCTATCCCAGCATTATTGTTTAACAGAATCCAAATGTTATTGTCTCTATTCAGAATCTTAGCTGAGGAATAAATGGAGTTTCATTGCAACTGTTCTCAGAAAAGCACCATAGATTTCCCTCATTGCCTTGTGAACTCCTTTGTCTCTCATTTCCTCAACCCATCAAACACATTAGACAAGCAAAGGCCCATGAGGACAGGCTACAGGGACAGTTTTGAAATGTGCCATCTAGGTTGCACATCCCAGTCCTTCTCTTTGCATATGCCTAGCGTAGCAGACAATGGAATCTAGAGTTAAATGACTAGCTGTTAAACATTTAATAACAATAGCTCAAGCGTTTGTTAATTGTCTTCTTCTTTTGTAACCCAGTTAAAAGAATGCCCAAGTGAGAAGGTAATACAAAGTAGCTATTATCCTATCCATATTTATTCTACCAGTCTAACTGGGACCACAGGGTTGAAACAGAATATTCAGATGGTTCATCTCCTTAATTCCAAACGTGAGTGTCTTTAAATATCTCAGGAGGTGATTGTTCCTATTATTATTATTTTTTTAATTTCCATTGATAATAATAGTAATAGTAATGCTTCCAATAGAGTAAAATAGGGATTGCTTTCTGACTTTATATTCACTCTTGCCCATGAGAGAAATAACTTCCCATGGGTGATTTTGAGAGAAGATAAGTAATAAGTGTGACCCAGCCTCTTTGTCACTGGAATATGCCTACTAGCAAAAAGCACATACTCTCTGCATCACATTCCTTAAATCTTTAAAAGAGCAGGACCCCATTGAGACGTCTTGTAAATTCCCAGCAATACTTGGAACTGGCTGAGCAAGTTCAACTTCAGGTTATAGTCTGAGCAAGTCAACGTGGCTAATAAACTAAAAGACACATTCTCTAATTTAGGTGTTATCAGTATTCTCGATGCTCTTTTGATCTCTATCTGTCTGATCCCTGTGTTTCTTAATTGGTTCCCAACTTCGGCAGAAAAAAAAAAGACGCTATTAATTATTCCCTCCTCAAGTTGGAGCAATAGATCACATTTACTGATGTTTCATTTATTTGAATTTTATACATTTATATTGTTCATAAATGCCACTGAATTACAATTTAGTGTTTCACAAACAATTAATTATCTACATCTACAGCAAAGTTGTAGTTTTCATTATATTTATAATGGCTTTATTAACCTTTCATTACTTAGATGCAATTAAGCATTAGTAAAATCTCAAACAATGATCATAGATAGAGGACTTCAGTGACAACAAACGCTAAGAAATGTGGAAGAAATTAACTCAAATAGAATCTAAATTTGCTGGAGGATTTGGAAGCAATGATTGGAAATTGCCTGTGTGTGTGTGTGTGTTTTAATTATCTCCACCTCCAGGAGATCACAGTACCACCAGATTTTTAGTGAAAGAGTTCCAAGTTTTTCAACCTTTAAATATTATTGGAGATTTTCCAATTTGTCTTTATTTTCCTAGAACAGCATAGAATCACCACCCTGGTATTTCCTCAATTCATCATAAATTTAGTTATACAGTCAAAGTATCTTCTGAATAACATATCAGTGCCAGAATGTGTCTAGATACAAACCAGATTCAAAGGATCTTTAATATGCCTTTGTTTAATACACACATAAATGAATCACCAGGGAGTAAACTGATTTCCGTAATTGTTCAGAGCCATGAATTATAACTCTTCCTCAATAATATATATTTAGTGTATGTATTTTGGCTTTCCACTTTTAACTCTTTAATTGTATTTAATTATATTTGCTACATTGTATTTTACATTTAAACTGAACTTCACTACCATCCCGCCACCCAAAGTCAGGAGAAAAATGATAGAAAGAAGAAGAATTTTCAGATTCCCATGCCTCCCAGTTGTATTTTCTGTCCTTCAAATATAAAGTGATATGTTATCTGTAGGCCAAGTGCTTTGAGTTCATTTTCCATTTATGAAAATCCAAGTATGCAAATATCCCTGTGCTCTCAGAAATGCAAGCTCAATTTAAGCTATGTCACTGAGGAACAAAGGCAATTAAATTAGCCTTCCCTCTTCTCCTCGATGCCTTTCTTCTGACCCTTCCACTTTACTGATAATTTGTCTCAAAAACCATGTCAGGAGAGCTCAAGATCAAACTCATATGCTACTCACCACTATAAGCCTCACTTGACCTCTGGAAAAAAAGGCTTGGATAAGACTGATTTCTCTCATTTACTTCCCACTCCGATGAAAACTTTTCTCATGAGCTCGGGATCGCTGTTGACACTGATGTTATCTCACCTAAAACTTAAATTTTCATTTCCATTTTAAATGTCATTGAGGTGACCTTCTCTATGAAAGCATAGTGATTAGAACAAATAAATGTGCCCAATATTATCTTCGATTTACTTTTATGCTGATAGTTTTTCTGGGTCATCTTAGAATTTTAAAGTTGGATGGAATCTTAGAGTAGGTAAATTGTGTCGTTCTATGACTAACATGTAACATTTGATGACTACCACGGATTCAGTGAAGAACTTGAATGAGAAAGTTAGCAAAGTAGGATCTGGGAATGGCACCTACGTTATCTGATTAAGACAGTAAAACAAGGGGAGGAATTCCATTTTAATATCCAGAGCTTTAATCATGAATAATTGTAGAATTTTATTTGGAGTGTCTGCACTTACAAAAGATTGTAGTCCAGGTTCAGTGTAAAAACTATTACATGAACTAGGTAAAGTTAAAGCCAGCTCATACCAACGTGACTTACACACATCAGAATTTGATGACTGATTCATTCATCAACATTTTTGACGTGATTAATTTTTTTGTCTTTCCTAAACATTTTTATGAATTAGTCTTGCTCTGTATCCCAATGATCTGAGAGTACTTGCATGTCTACTCTGATATCTGAGAAACAGTTATAAAATAGAAGAAATATAATTAAACCCACCAAGATAGATCTATTCATTGCAAAACTATGTAGATAAATGCACAAAAATTAGATATACATAGGATTGTTATTCTGGTGGATTTATGAAACTGGTTATCTTTATATAATATTTTATCTATTTTTTTTCTTTTTAAGAAAAACAGAGGTAATATCCCTTGGGTGATCATGGAAACCCGTAGTTAATGCTTAGAATCCATATTCATACCATGGGAAAAAAACTGAATAAAATTCTAACTGTTGCTCTGAGTGGGATCAAGGAATGCTGAAATGCTTAACTGTCACTTTTTTTAAACCTTTTTCCGACAACCTGTGCAAAATATCAGGAAGAAATGTCAACCTAGAGACACTGTCCTTCAGACTATAGCAAAGTACAAGTATCTGGTAAATGTATTTCAAGCCCCATGAGGAAATCACTTTAGCCATTGGCACTTTATATTTTTGCACATATGCTAAAGGCTAAATTAAATGAAATTCACGCAGGTATTTGTTTATATGTATACAACAATCTAAATTATTTGGGAAAAGATGAAGATGAATCAAATATAGAGAGCCATAACACGCATTTCATGCTGTGACAAGGGATAAGTACTGGCCTCCTCAGCGGAATAGCACTACCATATTGAACCTATTCTCCCCTTGTGGCTCCAAGGGGCTGTTCCTAGTGGGGGTGGGAATGGATAACAGCTCTGCTAACCGCACAGTGGGAGGAGGAACCCAGCTAAACTCTTCTGCCCTGTCTTCTGAAGAGGCCATTCTTTCAGGCAGTAGCTTTAGCAATTCACTTCAATTTGGAAGAAATGAGTTTCTGTCACTTGACTATCCCAGTCTCAGAAATACCTTCAGCTTGTCAATGGGAAAGTTCCATTTGGGGTGCATTCATCGCATAAAGGAGGTTTTACAGTCACAGGAGATCCTCCTTACCTTTCGATAGAACTACTTTCCCACCTTTCCTTTCCTCGGTAATTCCCAAGCTCTCTCTCACAGTTGCATTGTTTGAAAACCATTACTTTTAGTAATGGTGGGAGGATTGTGATCTAAGGCTTGACTGCAACCATTTCAAAGTGCTAAAGGTAGTGGTAATGTCACCTCAGTGACTAGAGAAACACAAACTGAATTGAAATGTTCTCTTGTTAACGGAAGGGAAAAAAAAAAAACAAAAAAAAAAAACAAAAAAAAAAAACACTACAACTTCAGGGAGAGTGAGCAACAATGACTCTCACAGTGCCCAGAACAGCAGGGAGCTCTCCTGTACATACAAGTGAAATAATCATGCCTTGGTCATATTGGGATGAATTTCTATTAAGGGTTGACGTGGGTCTTTATGCTGTAGGCTACTGGGCTCTCAAGAGGAATAAAAATGACTCCCTGGAAATCCTGGGTACCATTAGACAAAGGATATCTAAATGGCCTAGGGTGAGAATATAACACATTTCCTTATATGTCAGAACAGAATCAGAATTTGACATTAACCTCCAAATGGCACTAATTCAGAAACCCATTTTTTAATCAACTTGGCTATTTCCATATGTCTATTTTTATATTTCTTGCCTGTCACCATAATTTGAAGTTACTTTGACAAGAGTACTATTTTGGGATTCTACATCTAGTCCCTCCCTGTGCTTTGGTGTTTTCTGTCTTTTTAATATCAATTATAATCCCTACTAGATATAAGAATAGGCAAGGCAGCTTGTGTCTTTGCAATTAGAATTCAGGAAATACTGACAATGTCTTATAAACATATAATTCATATTATTCTTTAATTAATTGTGACCTCATAATTACAACAGTAGCTTACATGACTTTAGATCAAAAATCAGTATTCTAGAGAGATCATGTATTTTGCTACCGTGGCATAGATGCTTTACCTATTGAAGGAATATTCATCAATAGTGTTGGATGTATTAATAGGAGATAAAAGATGACACTGGCTAAAATGAGGCAGATAATATATCTTTTAACTTAAACTATGGATTTTCAAATAATAATAAATGGTATGCTACTATTATCTAATTGGGAAAGGAAAAATATCCTCCCCTTCTTTTTTTTTTAAAAAAAGTATTAAATCTCAGAGAGTCATTTAAGGACTGAGGGCTCTATCCTTTACTAAAAAATCCCTTCCCATACGTTACTGTCTGTCTAATTCTGAAACAAGTCAGCTTTCAAATTGCATTGTCAAGGGAGTAAATTTCTGCACATACATTCAGCTGCACATTAAGTTCAATAGTAGTTATTTTCAAATGAGTAGTTTACTAAAGTTGCACCAACTATCTCCAATTTTAAAAAGATATATATGTAAACTTTTTATTTTTTTTTAAATTTATAGGATCTTGGAATAAATAATTGCTGAGTTATAAGATTCACAATAGCCATGTTTCAGATTTACAGAGTATGCGTATATCCTTCAGAATGCAGAAGTCTTGCACAGTGTGATATGCGCTTTGGGCATGGATCAAAAAGAATTTCCAAATTCTATATTGGCATGTGGAAGGGGAGGGTGAATTATTAGTGATATTGAGATATTAATTATTCAGTCTTACTGCCATGCATTATGAATAATGTACATGACATTCAACAGCAGAACAGCAGTTCCCATCAGTATGCAGTGGTCTGTAAACATATATTGGGATACCAAAGCATTAGTACTGTAATTAATTGGTCCTGGATCTTAGTATGAAGACTTCATCTTCATCAGGATTAATAGGACAGGCCTTTGTTTTCATATACCTCTGGTGTTGACCCAGCGGGTAGCATGAGATGAAATAAAGTTATGCTTGGTAAAGTGTATTAATTCTGTTGGGAAATAGAGCTTAGAAAATAAACTGTGATATGCAGCAACTAAGGTAGAGAAAAAGAGGTACAGAATATCTTTCTTTTATCTTTTTTTTTTTTAGTTTCCTTCCTTCCTTCCTTCCTTCCTTCCTTCCTTCCTTCCTTCCTTCCTTCCTTCCTTCCTTCCTTCCTTCTTTCCTTCCTTCTTTTCTTTCCTCCTTCCTTTCTTCTTTTCTCTCTTCCTTCCTTTCTTTTTCTCTTTCTTTCTTCCTTCTTACTTTTAACCAATAAATGCTTGCCAGTGTTTACTCAGTACCAGAGGACAATAGATTGTAATGACTACAAACCTAGATCCTGACTAGTTCAGATCTGGGTTCAAGTGAAAGCTCTAGGATTCAAGAAAAGTTATTTATCTAATAATTTTTTTCATGGAAAAAGTGGCAAAAAA
The DNA here is from genome assembly GCF_003255815.1 of Theropithecus gelada. NCBI lineage: Eukaryota > Metazoa > Chordata > Mammalia > Primates > Cercopithecidae > Theropithecus > Theropithecus gelada. The sequence continues at coordinate 27,118,637 of NC_037672.1, forward strand.
TAATATCTAAAATAATAGTTTAATATAAAGACTAAATTAAATAATTTTTCAGAACAAAATACTGATTAAAATAATCACTACTGTTAGTGAGGATGCATCTTAGTTTCTACACAGCATGGCAAGTATGATGAGCACATCTGGAAATACAACATGCCTTAAATTAAAAAAAAAAAAAATTCAATTTGGGGCTAAAAATAAATAGCAAAATTTTATAGAAGTTAATTAACATGTGTTAAAAGTCTATGAATATATGGCAAAATAAGTTTTTATTTCTGCCTCAGTCCACTGGCACAAATACAAGAAAGACGGATGAGAAGAAACTTTAACAGTTTCCTGAAAAGATAGCACACAGCAGGAGTTTATGACTCCCTCCTCAAAACTCAGTGCTGGGGAAATTAAAGGCAGGCGGGAAACACGGACGCTAAGAACTAATCAATCAAACAATAACAATAACGGTAACTAAGCAACAACACAAGACATCCACGGGAAGATCAGATGTTGTTTTGGACTTGTGTGCTTAGGCAGAACACGGCTGTCATCTAACAAATACTTCCCCTGGAACCTACAGAGAGGTTAGAGAAATTGTTTTAAATTTTGTTCCTGCATGGACTCCTGGCAATACTGTTTCTTCAGAACAAAACCCTAAGCAGTAGCCTAGGCCATCTGTGCTAGTGTCCTGAGGTTTCATCAGTGCATTTAAGAAGCCTGGCAGGGGTGAGAAGTTGGAGAAAACAGTTGTCAACTGAGTACTCTTTGGGCATTATTTTAAGATTGTAAGATTTTTCTGAAGGACTGACATAAAATAGTATTAATCAAACTGGCTGAGACTGTCAGAAAAAAAATGGTCTGACTTTGCAGCCTTACTCAATGCATATTAGCAGATTATAGCTAATAACCTTAAGGCAACTTGAGCTCAGAGACCAAAACCTAGATATCTGAGAAGGACAAACACTCTAAAAGCCCTTGACAAATGCAAATGTGAAGCCAAATTATTGCAACAGGCAATGGTTTTAAATAGGAAAATAAAGATATTAGCAGTAACCAACAATCTGAAATATCATATATGAAACTGTAGTGAGTGAAATAAGAGCAAAATATATACAGCTCATAATAGCAAAGATGCAGTGAAGAGGAAATTGGTGGATTGAATATCAGATTTTGAGAAACTCCCAGATGGCTGAAGGAAGACTTGAAAATATAAAAGGAAGCTTAAACATATAAGATAAATAACTAATACATATCACAAATGCCCAGTAATTAGAACAGTGCGGCTTGGCTGAATGATAGGTAAATAGATTGAATTGATTAAGAGTTTAGAGGTAAAACTATGTGTATGGGAACATAAAATACCATAAATGTGTTACTCAAATCAAAAGGACAAGAATACATGGTTCAATCTATAAAAACTGTTTCACAATATGAAAAAACCTAAACCTAAAAAATACCAAATTGACTCCAATTGGATTACAGAAAAGAAAGAAAAAGCTACGAAGTTAGTAGAAGGAAATGTAGAAAATATCTCTAACCTAGGGAGAAGAAGTTCCTATGTAAAACTTCTCATCACCATCTAAAAGAGTATTAACTGAATTACATCATAATTAACAATTTCTGTTAGTGAACGGCACTATAAACAAAGCTATTAGAGGGATGACAGAATGGGAGATTATATTTACATATTTAAAAAATTGGCAAAGAATAAATATACAAAAAACATATAACAAGGAGATTTTGAAAATCAACAAAATTTACATAATAATTCCAACAGACAAATGAGCAAAGGTTAGAAAGTGTCATTTACAGAAGAGAAAGACTTCAGTGCTAATAAGCATATGAAGAGATGCACAAGTAATTTGAAATAAAAATCATGCAAATGAAAGCAACAGTGAAATATTAGCTTATACCTATTTCTCTGGCAAAACTTTAAAAACTGATTCATTCCAGGTATGTGCATGCACGCTAGAATTAGCAACTTTCAAGCACTGGTGGTGTCACTGTAGACTACAGAATCATTCTGGATAACAACCAGCCAATACAAAGTCAAATAACTCTTATGCATATGTTTTGTCCAGGGAAGTCTGTTCTGGGAATACACAATGCAGAATTTCTTACACAGATCCAGAAGGGGTCATTTATTAGGACGTTCAATACACAGCATAATGAGATAGTAGAGAGTTACTGGCAACCTGGGTGTCCATCACATGGAAAGCAGGTGGTGAAGTATAGTGGGTACACAACATATAGCAATTAAGAGAAAAACATACACAGAGATGCACACGCACATAACAGAGCACGGCTGGATCTTATAAATACAGCTCTAAGTAATAAAAAAAAAAGCAAAAAAAATCATACAAAGCACCTTATTATTTATTTAAATTAAAAATATTTGCATGTAATCTATATACATATTTTTTAAAACAAATAAAAGTAAATGCATACTAAATATATTTTTATGTTATTTCTGAGGAGGAATGGGAGAAAAACACCTATGAATAGAGAAGAAAGGAAGAAAAGGACAGGAAGACGGACGTTTGAGGGAGGGAGAGAAGGAGGAATGAAGGAAGAGAGGGTAATTGAATGAACCAACAATGATAAAATAACATGAATATTATGATTCATTCAACTCTCTAGATTTGAGGTTTTAAACAAAGGGATTAATAATGTGTCAGAAAATATCTTTTCCTTCAGAGAAAGATGTGAACACATAAAAATACGTGTCCTATTTTGTATAACTGCATCCCAGAATCATATACACATAAACAAAGTAAATAAGAAAGTAGAAAAAATGATAAAATAATACATTTTCTTTTTTATTCCATAGTTTTACCACTTTGATATAATTTGTATGACATACAATAGCATAGAGTCTGACCATTACTATATGTTCAATAGATATTCATTAAGCCATCTGTGCCATAATTAGTAAAAAATGGAAAAAGAAGTGTATTTATTTCTACTTTTGAAAAAGATGGAATAAAATAGACCATATTTACATTCCTATGTGAAACAACTAAAAAATAGACAAAATGTTGAAACCATGGTTTATAAGATACTGAACAGACAAGGAAAGACAGAAAAAAATGTGAGCTCCAGGATGGCCCCAGCCTATAGCCTAAAGTTTCCAGGCTGTGGTAGTGGAGCTTGTTAGACTTTCTGAGTTGAGGAGACGATGCCAGGCATCTTTGGAAGCCAATGTGACTAGGGTTTCCAGAACAGAAGGGGAGAGAAAGCTGCAAACATATGTATAAACACCCCTTCTCCCCTTACCCTACACCTCGTATGCAGTACTGATCAGCACAGATACACGAGGAAACTACCTGAGGCCAGAGCAGAACCACTAGAAAACTTTAGTGGGAACAGATTACGCAAAGAGCCTGGAATAATGCCTTTTCCCACTAATCAGCCTGGAGAAATTCCATAATTCATAGCTATTGGATAGAATACTGAAAAAAAAAATCTTGTCTCTATAGCGAGAAAGAGTTATGTCCACGCCAAATACTGCTTTGGTCCTAGCTAACAAACCTTAAAAGCAAGAATTGAAAGATCAAACTCTTTTTGTATAACTTAACTGCATCTCAGAACAAAGTTCAAGAAACTGGAAAATGAGACACATAATGAGGAGAAAAATTAAACATTTGAAACTACATCAGAACTGTCAGAGATTTTACAATTAACAGAAAAGTACCTTAAAAACCAGTTATTAAAACTGCATTCTACGAGTTTAAAAAGTTAAGTAGAGGTATATACTACCTTTTAGAGATGAAAACTACAACGCATTACATGAAAATATACTAGATGGAAGTAATGGCAGAGAGACATTGTGGAAGAAAAAAATTTGTAAAATTTAAAAACTATGACAGTAACTTCATAAAAGACACCGAGAGAAATACATCATTTTAAAAGTGAAAAAAGCATAAGTGAGCTATGGGGCAATAGAAGTTTCCATCTATTCCTAATTTGCTGAAAGTTGTTACTAGACATGTTAGATTTGTTCAAGCGCTCTTTCTGCATCTATTGAGAGGATCATTGGTTTTTAATGTTTAGTTTGTCATTATTGTGAATTGTATTCATTGGTTTTTATTGCAAAATCAACCTTGCATTCCTGGGATGATTTTTTTTCTTTTTTTTTTTGCACTTGGTCAAGAGTTAAATCTTTATTCACTATATACAGTTGAATTTGATTTGCTAAATTTTATTTAGAATTTTCATGTCTAAATGCATAAAGGGTATCTCGATTTCTTTTTATACAAAGTCTTTTTTCTGGTTTTGTCCTCAGGGTAATGCTGGCTTTATAGAATGTGTTAGAACGTATGCCCTCATCTTCAATTTTCTGTAAGAGTTACGTAAAATTGGTCTTATGTCTTTAAATGTTTGTAGAAATTATAAAGAAATCCATTTAAGTCTGGAGTTTTCTTTGTGAGAATGTTTTGAAATACAAATTCAGTTACCTTAATATGTTTAAGGCTATTCATGTTATCTCTTTCTAAATGAGCTTTGAAAGTTTGTGTCTTTCACAAAATGTATACCACTCTGTAAAGATGTTGGATGTATAGCCATAAATTGTTCGCAATATTCTGTTATATTTCTTTTAGTATCTTTAGAACCTGTAAGCATGGTCCTGCTCTCATTCTTAAGACGAGTAATTTGTGTCTTCTCTATTTGTTTTTCTGAAGAGTCTGACTACAGGTTTATCAATTTTATTTATCTCAATGAACCAGCTTTAATTTAATTTTCTGTATTTTTTTGTTTTCTATTTCATAATCCAAATATAACAAGTTGATAACTTATTTATCAAATTTAAAACTTACTCTCTTTGAAAACATTGATAAGAGTGAAATACAGTCCATAAATCAAAAGGAAATATTTGGAAATCACATATCTAATGAAGAACTTACATCTAATATATATAAAAATTATAAAACTTCAGTAATAACACAACAACAACAAACATACAATTTGAAACAGAAAAAAAAATGGAGAGTTTGCAACAGTATATATGGATAGCAAATAAGCACGTGAAAAGAGCTCCAACATCATTAGTCATCGGGGAAACGCAATGAAATAAGCCCACACACATATTAGAATGGCTAGATTAAAAAGGCTACCTAGTGGCAGGGCGCAGTGCCTCACACCTGTAATGCCAGCACTTTGGGAGGCCGAGGCGGGCGTGTTACGAGGTCAGGAGATTGAGATTCTTCTGGCTAACACGGTAAAACCCCGTCTCTACTAAAAATACAAAAAATTAGCTGGGCGTAGTGGTGGACACCTGTAGTCCCAGCTACTAGGGAGACTGAGGCAAGAGAATGGCGTGAACCTGGGAGGCAGAACTTGCAGTGAGCCGAGATCGCGCCACCGCACTCCAGCCTGGGTGACAGAGCGAGACTCCGTCTCAATAAATAAATAAATACATATACCAAGTGTCGATGAAGATGAAAAGAAACTGGAAATTTTTCACACATCTAGTGGAAATGTAAAATATTACATCCATTTTGGAAAAGAGTTTTGCAGTTTCTTAAAATGTTAAACATACGTGATCATAGAAAGTAGCCATTCTACCCCTAGGGGAGTAGAAAGTATAAGCCTACACACGCACTTGCGCACAGATGTTCATAGTATTTTTATTTTTAAAAAGCAAAAACTAGAAGCAACTCAAATATCCATTAACAGCTAAATGTATAAGGAGAGATTGGTATAGCCATAAAAGAAAATACAACTCAGCAACAAAAAGGATGAATAATTGATACTCATAAGAAAATGGACAAATTTCAAAATTATTATGCTGAGTGAAAGAAGTCTGAGAAAAAAAAGCATTTATATTGTAATGTCACATTTATGTAAAACTTGGAAAATACAAACTAATTTATCATGGCTTAAACCCACCAGAGGTTACCTGCGGGAAGAGAGAAGCTGTTGGTAGGGTGGTAAACGGGTGGGAGAAACAGGAGGGTGAATCACAAAGGAAAATGAGGAAACTTTGGGGAGTGATCAGTATGTCCATTATTTTGATTTTCATGATGGGTTTGTGGGTGTGCAGTCAGTCCTTCGTATCCACAGGTTTCACATCCACAGATTCAACCAACCATTCATTAACACCATTTGAAAATAAATACAAAATTACAACGCAAAACTAAAAATTACACAAATAAAAAAATAACAATTTTTACATTGTAGTAGCTATTACAGGTAATCTAGAGATAGCAAATTATTAACTATTATATGTAATTATTAGCTATTATTTGTAATCTGCAGATAGAGGGTGTGTGAGTTAGACGCAAATATTACACAATTTTATATCAGGAACTTGAACATCTGTGGATTTTGGTTATTTGTGGAAATCCTGGAACCAATTTCCCCATGGATACTGTCAGATTACTGTATATATTAGCAAATTGTACCTCTAAATGTGTGTCATAGATTGTACGTTAATTATAACTCAATAAAGTTGTATTTTTAAAAAATGCTTAGTAAAGGTATAAAAATACACTTGAAGAAAATCACCCCACAGTGTAAAGACAGAACTTAATTGAACATACAAATTCACAGTTAAAACCAAAACAACAGCTGGGTGTGGTGGCTCATACCTGTAATCCCAGACTTTGAGAGGCTGCGGTTGGAGGATCCCTTGATCCCGGAAGGTAGAGGCTTCAGTGAGCTGTGATTGTGCCACTGCATTCCAGCCTGGGTGACAGAGTGAAAACCTGTCTCAAACAAAACAAACACTATAAAACCTGAGTGGCATGCCTGACTAAAGTTCAGCGTAGGCATAGTATGTACCCCTATTAGCTTTTCCGGATAGTGAACATCCTGGTAAAACGCTTTTGACCTAAAGTGGTATTTTTCTTACCTGTTACTCTCACTTACTGAAGCCCTTAAACCAGAGGTCCCCGGTCGTGGACAGGTACCAGTCCATGGCCTGTAAGGCAACAGGCAACACAGCAGGAGGTGAGTGATGGGTGAGCTAGCACTACTGCCTGAACTCCGCCCCCCTTCGGAAAGCCTTGGCATTAGATTCTCATAGGATCCCGAACCCTATTGTTAACTGCGCATGCGGGAGATCTAATGTTCACTCCCCATTTGCGGAAAAATTGTCTTCCACAAAACCAGGTCCCTCGTGCCAAAAAGGTTGGGGACCACTGCCTTAAACCATAGGCATAGACTCTTCAAATGTATGAGATAAGGCTCATTCTTCACAAGCAAGAATTATATTATGTTATTTTCAATGTCATTAGTTACAAAAGTAATTTAATTTTAGGTATGTGTCTCCTTCCTATTTTCAGGTAGAAAATTCAACTTTGGCCATGGACAGCAGCAAAAAAATAAAAATAAAAAATAAAAAATAAGTTAACACGAATAGTACCCTGTAGTTTTTGATCATCAGTGGGCATTGCTTCCCTCTTGGAAACCCACAGGTTCATTTCACATGATTCTCTCCGTTTCCTCTGTCCTGATGCCTGTCTACCTTATAAATCTTTACCAGAGCTGGCAACCATAAAATGTTTCCACTTCGAGTTTCTGATACTTTTCTGGAAAACCTCTTCAAAGTGGATTAAATATCCCCATTGATTGTCCTAATCACAGATCTACACTTCTATTTGCTTTCTCTATTCTAATTCTCTTGTTAGCCTGAAAGAAACTCTTTCTGTCCATGTCTCCTTCTGTCTCTTCTTCCTTCAGGGAAGCGAGACTGATTTCTTCAGTAGTTTTGGTTTTAGAAAACAAATGTCAAACAAAGAGAGGGTCCCGCAAACAACTTCTGCTTTTTCTTCCTGCCAAAACTGCCTATGTTAGGAAAAGGAGGCTCAAAACTGTATTATCTACAGGACAGAAGAAAAGAAAAGGAAGAATTCAAGGTGAAACAGCTACATTGATGTCTGAACCTTTCATACGGACAAAAGTTTTAATTTCTGAAGCTTTTTGGTGGGATTTGCTAAAATATTTTCAGTAGTTCAATTCAATGAACAAACAGTGAAGGCTGCCCATGTCTTACAAAACAATGTATTTGCATTTCATCATGAGCAAGGCCAGTAGAAACAGCTTATACTCCGTGTTTGTGAACACGTGAGTGTGTATGTATGTGTGTGTAAGACAGAGAGAGAGAGAGAACTGTAAATTGTACTTCATTTTCCAAAATAATTATTTAGCTTATGTTAATTGAGTGTTTTCTCAGATATTGACTATGTTTATCACACTTCAGCCCTTATGAGAAAATAATTTAATGATACTCTGTATTAACAAAAAATAAGCTAGGCTTAGAGAAGTTAAGTTACTTGTTAAAAACATGCAATTAATGTAACAGAGGTAGAATTTGAAACCAAGTTGTTAACTCCTCTCTTTTATGTAATTTTCATATTTTAGTATTACATAAGTGATATGCATTGAATGATTTTGTTCATTCCAAAACTCACATTAAAAGTCAATCCCCAATGGAACAATGTTGGGAGTTGGGGTCTAAAGGGAGGTGTTTATGTCATGAGGGTGGAGTCCTCATGAATGAATCAATGCCATTTTATAGGGCTTGAGGGAAGAAGTTTGCTCTCTCTCTTTCTCTCTCTGTATCTGCCCTTCTACCTTTCACCATGGGATGACACAGCAAGAAGACTCTCACCGGATTCTGACACCTTGATTTTGGACTTCCCAATTCCTAAAACTGTAAGCCAATGACTTTCCATTCTTTGGAAATTACCCAGTTTTCAGTATTCTCTCATATAGCTTTGGCAGGCCAAAATGGACTAAAATAATAATCTATCAACAGAGCTAGATTGAAATTTCGGTTTGACATTTGAGCACAGAAGATGAACTCTTCTCTGCAATAAAATTAGGAGAGCCCATTAGGTAACCACAATGCATACTATAAGAACTATGTCAAAATATACAAACAAATTGTTAAACCAATATGATGTTCTTAACATGAGCAATTCCTCTACTTTCTCTGGAGAAAAAGAGAAATTATCCCCAAATCACTTTGGTAATGTTTACCCTTTAAAAAAATTAATTTTTTGTTTATTTAAAGTAATTTCAGAAAATATTAATGAAATATAGTCAAACACATCATAATGATATTTCATTCTCATAAAATTATACTGTATATTTTACCTTTTCTATATTTAGATATGTTTAGTTACACAAAAACCATTGTATTACAATGACCTTCAATATTCACTACAGTAACATGTACAAGTTTGTAGCCGGGGAATAATAGGTTATATCATATAGCCTAGGTGTGCAGTAAACTATGCCATCCATGTTTATGTAAGTCCACTCTATGATGTTTACTCAATGGTGAAATTGCCTAACAATGCATTTCTCAGAATATGTCTCTATTGTTAAGAAATGCACCACTGTAACTCAATTCAGGCCAGAAAAAAAGAAAGGTTTTTCTAAAAGAAGTTATTTACTACAGTGTTGTACATTCTTTAATGGCAAACACTTGCTATGAGCCATTTTTAATAAGTAATTAAGAGCTAAAAATGTAAAAATTTCTGGATGACAAAGCTATTCATGACATTGAGTGCACCGCAAGAAACCTAGTGAAGCATAGTTAAAAGTAGGGTGGTACATTTCTCCCATTTGCCTCTCCCAATATGCTATACACCCCCTCCTCCGTGTGTGTGTGTTTGTGTGCATGTATGTGTATGTGTTTTCTGAGAAGCTGATTCATATGAACCATATATGGACAGGACACTTGGCCTCTCAGGATTGGTTGTTGGGTTCAGATGAAGAAGAGAGAAATGAGAATGAGGTCAAGGTCCTTATTCTTGTTGCCTAAGTGTGAGAGCAACTTAGGTTGTCTTTGTTCCTCTAACAACAACCTGTTCTATTAGATTCTTCCTGTTTTCAACATTTGGAAGCCTCACTCATTTTTTAAAAAATCCCTTCACCCTTACGTGTGATAACAGTCCTGCTACTAATAGTCAAGAATTTTGCACTATTCCTTTCTTTCAGTTTCCTATACACATCCACACTTTTGTAATTAATTTCTTGGTAAATAAACCTTCATCAAATTATTCTAATTTGAGTGAGCCATCTGTTTCTTGTTTGGAACCTAATTGATACAAATAATTGTGTAATCTTCTAGAAATTTGCTTGCATATAAAAGCTTATATTCATATATATATTATATATATAAAACAATTTTCATCTCAACAGCTAGTAGCATTCTCTGCACAACCCATTTGTTTCAATTAATAAAATATTTGTAAACTTCAAAGAATATAAAATTTGGAAGGCTATCAGATGAAAGGTAAATATTATATATAATGGAAATGTTTATGATCACAAAAATAATTTAATCAAAAATATTTTTTTAAACTTCCCACGACTTCAGAATCTATCGAACGATAATGTCACTGTAGGATAGAAGACTATTAGTTTTTTGAAAAAAGAAACACATTCTTCTTTTCTTCCAATCCCACAAAACAAAGATTTCCTTCAAAGTAAATCCTTATATAGCTATTTAGTAAAACAGAGCACATTTACCACCTCAGTAAAAAATGTATATTGCTTGAAAGTGAAACATACCAGGGAGTAGTAGTATAATTGTAGGTGGGCCTCATTATCCCTGAGATGAAAGTGGAATAACTCATATTGGACAACTACAAAACCGCTGCTGCTGTCACTAGTAATATGTCTTTCTGACAGATTGGGGGATTTGTTCTTTGAGCCGATTTGGAAACATTAGTAGGGAGGGAGAGAGACCAACTTTTGACTCTGAGAATGACTTAGTAGGGTTTGTGTGCCCTTTGTTCAGCTTTCAGGCATCTGCAACCATCATATTCTGTGTGTAGCTGCTTTTTCTTCTTATATTACTCAGCTTCGTGGGACTTCTAAATATATCCACCCACAAGTTTTCATTTTCTAGACATCTTCTTAACTCCCATAGATATATTTATTATCAGAATGTTCTAATAAAAGTCACTGAAAATGCCTTTCCAATTACACAAATATTCTAGAGAAGTATTGAATGACATTAACAAAATAAATAAATTATCTTGAAATCTAAAAGGAATAACGTAACGCTGAGCAAAAATGACATTCTCACAGGAAATACAACCATATGTGAGAACTACTTTTCCTTATTTACATCACCTTATTATTAAATGTTCTCTATGCTATTGTCTGGAAGACTGCAACCACTGTATGTTTAAACAGAGTCAATTCTACTCATTTGATACAATTATGAAATAGAATGATTATTTCCAAAAACAAACAAACAAACAAACAAACAAACCGTAACGTTTTCACCATGGCACTCCTTTTCTCTATGAATTCCATCAGTTTTTGGCTAGGAAGTGAGTTCTCATAAATGCCCCGGAGGAATCTGCTTTCTTTTAGTTGGCAATTATCCCTTTCTCAGAGTTTATTTCAGCACTAAGATTTAAGAGTCTTGTGGAACCTGTATCTGTGCCTGCATTATCCCTTTTACCATTTAGAGTGACATTCATTATTTTTAAGCCAAAGACGAATGGACATACTCTGTTAGTCATACCAGTGTCTAACTGGAAATCTCCGTCTTAGAACACATTTCTTATTAAGAACACCGTAATCTTACAGAAGCACATTATAACACTGGCTATAACCCTAACCAGGATAGGAACTCAGTATATACCTGTAATAGAAATAATCATAATATGTTACAAAGCAAAAAAACAAAAATAAATAAATAAATAAAGCTATCATAGACCTATATAACTATTATACTAAAAAAAAACTTAAGAAATGTTTAAGCCATAAAAATGGGCAATAATATAAAATATACAATAATTTTGCTAGAGATTCCAATGTATTCAAAGTTCCCCCATGGCAAATAAAATATATATTTATACTATACCTATACTATATCTTAAATCTGACCTAAATTTATGACGGTGCCATAGATGTAATAACATTCCCCTCACCAAAAATGCCCACTCGTACCTATGAATATATTACAAATTTATATTCGGATGTCATTAAGTTTATTGGCTTAGAGAAGGGGAGATTATCCTGGTTCATCTAGATGCGCTCAGAGTACACATGTGGATCTGTAAGAAGAGCGCAAGAGGGAGGAAGAGATGAATCGGGGATATGCAGCAGAAATGGGAGGCAGAGGAGAGATTTCAAGCATGAGAAGGACTAGAATGCCATTGCCAGCTTTGGAAATTGAGTAAGGCAGCCTCCAGGAAGCTGAAAAGACCCTTGGCCAACAGCCAGCCAAGAGGCCAGGGCTTTATTCCTATAGTCACATGGGCTCAGTGCTGCCAACAATCTGAATGTTTTTGGAAACAGATTTAACCCCAGAGACTCCAGATAGAAATTAACTCTGCTGACTCCTGGATTTCAACCTTTTGACAAGCCAAGTCCACTGACCTACAGAACTGTGACAGAATACATTTGTGCTGCTTAAGCTACAAAATGTGTGGTAATTTGTTAAAGCCACAGTAGAAAATGCATTATAGTAGGGTAAGCTTTGCTTGTGATTATATTGAAGGTTCCAATTCTTCTAAATAACCAGACTAATTTTATTCTACATCATTTCATTTTATTTCTTCTAATTTTATTTATCATCAACAGACAGAAGGGGGGTCATAAACTAAGATGTGTCACTGCCCAATTAAGGCAAAAAAATAGGTGGAATCAATAATAGACGCTTGAGTGATCTTCTAAGACACACATTACAACTGTCTTTACATCATCTTTCTGGTTTTCTCTTTTTTTTCTTTCTTTCTTTCTTTTTTTTTTTTTTTTTTTTTTTT
>NC_037672.1:27131464-27136589 GCF_003255815.1 Theropithecus gelada
GACTACAGGCATGTGCCACCACGCCCGGCTAATTTTTTGTATTTTTAGTACAGATGGGGTTTCACCGTGTTAGCCAGGGTGGTCTCGATCTCCTGACTTCATGATCTGCCCGCCTCAGCCTCCCAAAGTGCAGGGATTACAAGCGCGAGCCACAGCACCTGGCCATCTGTCTGGTTTTCTAAGGAGCCAAGATATTAGTACTATCTAGCCCCTTTGCTTCTGTTGTTTGTTTTAGGACGGATAACTATGTAACAAATTTGGCCTACCAAAGGCTTTGTGCCTCTGACTGGTTGTTGGAATGAGGATCTGAGATCTGCTTGGAGTTTTGTGGAGAAAGAGAAGGAAGCTGGCACCGAAACCACAACACCAGAGATGGAGAGAGAGCCTACATGGTTCTAGTCATTCCTCAGTACCATTCTATCTTGACACAAGATAATAAGTTACTTTTTTCTCAAGCTAGACAGGTATGTGTCTCTGTCATCTGCAAATAAAAAGACAGTGATGAATACTTACTCATTGCCTATCGATACTGTAAAAATGATTACAAACATAGTGGCTTAAAAACAACACAAATTTATTATCTTACAGCTCTGATGGTCAGAAGCCTGACCTAGTTCTCACTAAGCTAAAATCAAAGTGCTAGCAGAGCTCTGCTCTTTTCTGGAGGCTCTACGGCAGAATCTGTTTTCATGAGTTTTCCAGCTTCTGGAGGTCATCCTCATTCCTTGGCTTGTGGGCCCTTTCCTCTCTCTTCAAGATGTGGTAAGGTTGCATTGACTGTGATGTTCTGTCATGCTCTCATCTCCGGAGCCTTCTGCCTCCCTCTTTCCCTAGTAAAAGTCCTTGTAGTTACAATGGGCCCAATCAAATAATTAGAAGAATTTCTCTTTTGTAAGGTCAGCCCATTAGCAAACTGAATATCATCTGCCACTTTAATTCTCCATTTGTCATGTAATCTAACATATTTACATGTTCTGGGGATTAAGGCATGGACATCTTTGCAAGGGAATTATCCTGCCCACCACATGTTCTGAGAGTTCAGAGAGTAATGATCAGAGAAACTGGGCTCACATTCTAATTCCTGCTTGTAGTGTGATGTTGGGCATTTATTAATATTTTCTGAGCCTGAACTTTCTCAGCCCTAACTTAGAAGTCATATAAACTATTTCATATAAAAGCTTTGAAAATTAAATTTATGTAAAGTGCTTAGAAAAGTGTTAATATAGTAGTAATGTAATAAATTCTAATTATAATTGTAAGCCTTAAATCAGAGAGAAAAAAGTCACCAGAATTCTGACTTGAGGAAGGAGAAGATAGTGACTGTGATTAAGAGAATAAACAACGATTCTCCTAACGCTTTGGTATGTATAGTACTAAAAAGAAGGGTCCGAGAGAGAGAGAAATACAGTTTCTTTACCAACTCTATCTTTTAAGAGTAGAAGATCTTCTAGACCTGGTGATTTTTTTGGTGAGTTAAGTTTCCCCAAGTGGATATTTAAAAACAAAAAACAAAAACAAAAATAACTTCTGGCAGAAGTGAAATTGATTTAAAGGATATTTAGTAGCATTTGGTTAAAAAATGCACATATCCCATGGATTAATTTCCTAGGACTTCCATAAAAAGATACAACATATTGGGTTACATAAGCAATAGAAACTTACTGGCTCACAGTTCTGGAAACTAAAAGATTCAGATTGAAGTGTCAGCAGAATTGGTTTCTTCTGAGAGCTGTGAGGGAGAATCTGGTCCATGCTTCTCCCCATCTCCTGGTGGTTTGATGGAAATCTTTAATGTACAATATCTTTTACCTTTATCATCACATGGTGTTTTCCCTGAATGTACATGTCTGTGTTCAAATTTCCTCCTTTTTGAAAGGACAACAGTCTTCTTGGATTAGAGTGACCACATCTTCAGTTGATTATCACTATGAAAAGTCTATCTCCAAATAAGGTCTCATTTGGAGAAACTAGGAGTTAAGAATGCAATATGTAAGTTCTGTGGGAATGAATTTTAACCAATAGTGTACTATCATAGAAATTTTGTTTTAAGAATGTATTAGAAAAAGCATTGCATAAGCATGACTGAACATGGGCATAAAGATAATCATCACCACCTTGTTTTCTGTAGTAAGCTATTAGAAAACGTCTCCATCAATATTGTCATAAAAAAACTATTTTAATCCTATATGCACCAAATACTACCACATTGAAAATTATCAAATTTGGGGCAACCACCATCACTGCAGCTCTAGCCAGCTGTTTTCCCCAGCTGGTGCTGGGGAGACTGGGTAGCTTGGACTGGGGGAAATTCCCCACAGTGCAGCATAGTGGCTGTGGCAGATTATGGCCAGATCGCTTCTTTAGTTGGCTCCCAGATTCATCCCTCCTCACTGGGTGGGACCTCCCTGTAGGAATTTCAGCAACTCTAGCCATGGGTTTAAAGACAGAAGTCTGATCTCGCTGCTACAGAACCTCTAGGGGGAGGGGTAGTTGCGATCTCCATGGCTCAGCAAACTTAGTCTTTCCTGCCACTGGCTCTGACGAGTCCAGGCAGTCTGGACAATGGGGATTCCCCCAAACACAGTGCACTTGCTCCACCAATGGGCAGCCAGACAGCTTCTTTAAGCAGGTCTCTGATCCCGCGCCTCCTGACTGGGTGAGATCTTCCAACAGAGGTCACCAGACACCTTATACAAGAGTGTTCCCACTGGCATCAGGTTGGTGCCCCTCCATGATGGAGCTCCTAGAAGAAGGAGAAGGCAGCCAAGTTTGCTGTTGTGCAGCCTCTGCTGGTGATACCTCCAGGTGTGGGAGGAACCCAGGTAAATAGGGTCTAAGTGGATCCCCAGCAAACTGCAGAAGCCCTATGGAAGAGGGGCCTGTTAAAAGAAAACAAAACAAAACAAAAAACAGACAACAGCAACATCATCAACAGAAATGCCCCCCAAAAAACCTCATCCAAAGGTCAGCAGTCTTAAAGATCAAAGGAAGATAAACCCATGAAGATGAGAAAGAATCAAAGCAAAAACGCTGGAAACTCAAAAAGTCAGAGTGCCTCTTCTCCAAATGATTGCAACACCACTCCAGCAAGGTCACAGAACTAGGCTGAGGCTGAGATGGATGAACTGACAGAAGTAGGTTTCAGAAAGTGGGTAATAATGAACTGCTCTGAACTAAAGGAGTGTGTTCTAACCCAATGCAAAGAAGCTAAGAATGATAATAAAATAACATTACAGCTGTTAACCAGAATAACCAGTTTAGAGAGAAATATAAATTACCTGATGGAGCTGAAAAACACAACACGAGAACCTCACGATGCAATCACAAGTATCAATAGGCAAATAGACCAAGCAGAGGAATGAATTTCAGAGCTTGAGGACTATGTTTCTGAAATAAGACAGGAAGATAAGATTAGATAAAAAAAGAATGGAAAAGAATGAACAAAACTTCTGATAACTATGGAATTATGTAACAAGATGGAACCTCTGACTGATTGTGGTATCTGAAAGAGATGGGGAGAATGGAACCAAGTTGGAAACATACTTTGGAATATCATCCAGGAGAATTTCCCCAATGTAACAAGCCAGGCCAACATTCAAATTCAGGAGTTCCAGAGAACCCCAGTAAGATACTCCATAAGAAGATCAACCCCAAGACAATCATCATCGGATTCACCAAGGTAGAAATGAAGGAAAAAATGTTGAGGGCAGCCAGAGAGAAAAGTCAGGTTACCCACAAAGAAAAGCCTAACAGCAAACCTCTCAGTGGAAATACTGCAAGCCAGAACAGAATGAGGGCCAATATACAACATTTGTAAAAAAAAAATAAATAAAGAATTTCCAACCCAGAATTTTATGTCTGGCCAAACTAAGCTTCATAAGTGAAGAAGAAATAAAATCCTTTTAAGACAAGCCAATGCTGAGGGAATATGTCACCACCAGGCCTGTCTTCCAAGAGCTCCTGAATGAACCACTAAATATGGAAAGGAAAAACTGTTATCAGCCACTAAAAAACACACTGAAGTATACAGAACAATGCCACTATGAAGCAACTACATTAACAAGTCTGCAAAATAACCAGCTAGCGTGATGATGACAGAATCAAAATCACAGACAACAATGCTAATCTTAAATGTAAGTGCCCCAATTAAAAGACACAGACTTGCAAATTTGATGAAGAGTCAAGACCCATTGATGTGCTGTATTCAGGAGACCCATCTTGTGTGCAAAGACACACACAGGCTCAAAATAAAGGGATGGAGGAAAATTTACCAAGCAAATCGTATGCAGAAAACAATAAGGGTTGCAATCCTAGTTTCTGACAAAACAGACTTCAAAACAACAAAATCAAAAATACAAAAAAGGTGAAAAGCATAATGGTATAATGGTAAAGGTAATGGTATAATGGTATAATGGTAAAATGGTATAATGGTAAAGCATTATAAAGCATAATGGTAAAGGGTTCAATTCCACAAAAAAAGCTAACTATCCTAAATATATATGCATCCAATACAGGAGCACCCAGAATCATAAAAGAAGTTCTTAGAGACCTACAAGGAGACTTAGACTCCTATATAACAATAGTGGGAGACTTTAAGAAGTCACTGTCATTATTGGGCAGATCATAGAGACAGAAAATTAACAAAGATATTCAGAACTTCAACTCAGCTCTGGATCAAGTGGACCTGATAGATAACTACAAAACTCTTCACCCAAAAACAACAGAATGTACATTTTTCTCAGTGCCAAATGGCACTTACTCTAAAATGGATGACATAATTTGTAGTAAAAACACTCCTCAACAAAGGTAAAATAACTAAAATCATAACAGTCTCTCAAACCACAGCACAAATTAGAACTCAGGATTAAGAAACACTCAAAACTAGAAAACTACATGAAAAAAAAATTAAAAATCTATAAGAGGAGGAAAAAATACATCAGTAACTCTAAACTTAGAATTACTACTGTTTCTCAATTTGTTAGTACTCTATTTTTCAGTTTCCTCCTTCTCGTCCTCCTCCTCTTTTCCCCTTCTTCTCCTTCTTCTCCTTCTCCTCCTTCTTCTCCTTCTCCTCCTCCTCCTCCTCCTCCTCCTCCTTCTTCTTCTTCTTCTTCCTCTTGTTCTT